>NW_024732537.1:605000-625000 GCF_018991925.1 Homarus americanus
TGTGTGTGTTTTAGGTCAGGTGGTTCATACGCATGCACACACACACGCACACAGAATTTATAAATGTCTACTTTACATGCATACACACACACAAAGGTGACACACACACACTATGAACGTCTACTTTATATACATACACACAACAGAGGTGACACACACACACTATGAACGTCTACTTTACATACATACACACACACAGAGGTGACACACACACACTATGAACGTCTACTTTACATACATAAACAGAGAGAGAGAGAGACACACACACTATGAACGTCTACTTTACATACATACACAATATAAACATCTCTCTTACATACATACATTCAGACACACATGTTCGTGAAATAGCACACTGTGTCAACCTTAACTCTCGCAATGACCCCTTTAAGTTTTGTGTCTCTCTTGTATGTTTATCTTTCTCTCCCTCTCTCTCTGTCATTCTTTCTCACTCGCTTTTAACTTCTCTTCTTCATCCTCTCCTCTCCTTACTTCCCCTCCCTCCTTTCTCTCTCTCTCCCTCTCTCCTGCACTCCTCTTCTCTACCCTGCCCTCTTTCTCACACTTCCGCTTTTCCACTTCTCCCCCCTACCACTCCTCCTCCCCACCCCTCCCCTCCCCTACCACAACTCTCCCCACACACACTCACAACAACTTATCCTCAATAAAGGCCACAAGTTTTCTCAATAACATCTCTCTTCAAATATTTCCCATCACCCTCCACTCCGCCGCCCTACAACTCACACAACTTCGGTAAGCCAAGCATGTGGGCAGGATTTTCTCAGAGATTAACAAGACGTGTGTTAAGATGAGAGTGTCTTAAGTTTCTCATAAAATAGTTTCTCTTTTTCGATTGTATTTCAGTCTAAGTTTTAATGTTTTATTGCGATAATATTTTTTCCGAGGAAGTTTTAGTGAGAGGAGTTTTATTTGTTAAAAGAGAAGGTTTTTATCTGTTGAGTTTCAGTAAAAAAAATTGTGAATATGATGTAGGAATTTGTTTTCGTTTGCCAATAAATGTTAAAATTTTGTTCTCAATTGAATGTCGATAAAGAAAGTTAAGCAAAGGAAAAATATAGTCGAGTCTCCCCTCCATCAAAAACCAAAACAAAACAAAAACAACATAAAACACTCAATTAAACCTGCAGGAAAATAATTACATAGATCGAGATTCAGCAACAAATAATTTAATATAACACAAACTTTATCTCCAGCGAGTTTCTTTCAAAAATTCTGCTAGACAAACTCCAGAAACTAATTACCTTTTTATCTAAGTCTGCCATGACGATATCTCCAGTTATAGAGAATGGGGTGTGGATTATAATGGCTAGGGACCTGACATGTATTATAGATGGGGGAATTATACGTGTGTTGAACAGAGGGTTAAATTATCCCAATGTTCTAACTTCTGGTTTGCTAGGTGACAGTTGGTACGTCTGGGGGAAATGAGCTCCGGTGGTTGGTAGCCCTTAGTTTGTTTGTTTACATCTTTGTGACTTCTGATTGGTTAATGGTATGATGCTATAATACTATCACACGTAATTATATCATGTCGTTTATATAATGATTATACAGTATACGTTGACAAAATCCTATAATACCGTGTAATATTAAAGTGATATAAGCAAGTAATAATTAAAATAATAATAAATAAATACGATGATAATTATGATACTTGATATATAATCCTTAAGGGATATAATACGTCTATAATTATATACCTGGAACAAGACCTGATTATATGGTGATGTAATGACCATAAAGTAATTATTTAATGATGCACTAAAAAAGATCTGATAAAATGATGATAAAATCTAAGCTAATGAGTCGTACAGACCTCCGGGAGAGAGAGGTCTTGGGACTCGTGGTATTTTTAGTTTTGGTAACAGTGTACATGACGTAGGGTGTGGGGGGGGGGGTGCTGTGTTGGGGGTGTGGAGGGCTGGTGTTGGGGGTGAGGGGTGAGGAGTGGTATTGGGGTGGAAGTTTAAGATATTAGGAATAGTTTTTTTTAAGATATTATGAATAATTGTTGTTTTCTTAAGATATTAGGAATAGTTGTTGTTTTCTTAAGATATCGGGAGTAGCCAAGATCAATAAAGGTGGCGGCGGGGTTGAACACAAAGATCTAGCCACACCAGCTTAAAAAGTAATGGTCAATCTCTTCTTCCTTTATAGAGACAGCGAGATACTTTCACGTCCACGAGCCACTGAGGGAAGGGATATAGTCTACAGATTCTGTTTATAAAGAACACAAGAGATTTCACTTTGTGTTTATGAAAAGCTTTAGTAGCGTGTGATAGTTAAGTAGCTTATAATAGGTTTTGTAAGTTAGTTTGTAAGTATAAGTGTGTTGTTAAGTGTAGTGTTGTAAGTGTGTTGTAAAGTGTAATGTGTTTTAAGTGTGTTGTAAGAGTGTTTTAAAGTGTAAAGTGCTATAAGTATGTTGTAAGTGTGACGTGTTGCAAGAGTGTTGTAAGTATGAAGTATTGGAATAGTGTTGTAAATGTGAAATTTTGTAAGTATGTTGTAAATGTGTTGTATTGAGATGGTAATTTTAACTCAAGATACGAATTTAAGATAATGTTTTTAACCACAAGATATCGTAGTTGTTGAAACACAGTAATACATTATACCATCAACTGTGTACTCAAGGTAACTCTGTCAGAATGGGTTGTCTCATCTCCCGAGGATTTAAAAAAAGATGTTTCTTAATTCCCACAAGTTTTCGTTCGTCTGGTGTAATGGATCGTCTTGAGTCTGAGCAAATATTTGGGTTATGATTTTAATTCTAGTGCGGTGCGTTATGCTGGAGAGAGAGAGAGAGAGAGAGAGAGAGAGAGAGAGAGAGAGGATGAGGCGACAAACAGACAGAAAGACACAGTGAGAAAAAGAGAAAGCAGAAACGAAGAAGGAATGAACAAAAAAGGGAGACAGAGAGAATGGGAGAGAGATAGAGAACGAGGTAAAGAGGAAGAAACAAGGAGAGAAAGAGAGAGACACGCACACAGGCTTTCCATCTCACCCAATTTGCATACATCAACAAAAGAAAACAATCTCTACCATCCAATTGTAAAGCAAAGTGAACAGCTGTCAAAAGTCGTGTGTTGAAATGTCTGCATCATACACCCCCCGCCCCACATATACACACACACACACACACACACACACCTGAAGTTACCTGTCATACGCGTGGGGGAATAACAGAGGTGAGGTGTGCTATAATAAGTGGTCAAATGAGCTTCAATCGTCTACTCCCCCTCCTCCACCACCTCCTCATCATTTAATTCCTCTATCTTTGCCACCCTCCTTCTCCTCCTCTTCTCCCTTTACCCTCCCTCTACCTCTCCCCCTCACCCCCCACTCTGCCCTCCCCCTTTACCCTCCCTGCCCTCCCTCACCTCCTCTGCCCTCCCCTCACCTCCCCACTCTGCCCTCCCCTTACCTCCCTCCACTCTGCCCTCCCCACCTCCCCCACGCCCCCCCCCTCACCTCCCTCTACTCTGCCCTCCCCTCCCTCCCCCCTCCCTCTACTCTGCCCTCCCCCACCTCACTCTACCTCCCTTACCTCCCCTCCTCTGCCCCTCCCATCTCCCTCTACTCTGCCCTCCCCCCTCACCTCATATGCCCTCTCTCCAACTATACTATCTACTCCATCTAACAGTCTAAGAAATATTTTCCTAATTTAATGACAAAATAAAAATATTTCTCCACTTACCACTTCAGAGTAGACCGTCAGGGTAAGTCAGTTCGGAGACTCATTCCTGTGACTCCGTTTCATCAGGGACGGAACCTCTGTGGCCGACTGTATATAGTAAGTTTATAAGGCAAATCCGCCATGTTGACAGAGAGGTAGGTAAGTTTCTCAGCGGCTCCTTTGAGTATAAACAAACCATTACGAAACAGTGTGTGATTTTTAGCTGGAATGAACTCACTGAATATATTGCTAGGCTTCATCGTGCTCACAGCCTCGGTGGTTCATTCCTACTGAAACCAAACACAGTGATGCGTGTTGTTTATACTCACAGCAGCCGAGTCTTGCACCACACACACCTGTCTGTCTACCTGTTCACGGCATGATCACTACATCACCTGGAAAGAAAAAAACACCTAATTAAATAAAAAAGTTCACCAGATTCGTATAATTCTCAAAGTGAACCCCCCCCAAAAAATCAATAAAAACATCATAACACAGTTTAGGTGCAGACCTTTTGTATCCCAATATATAATAACATTTTCCAGAGTTCATTTTCTTGTCCTTCAGTAATACATCATGCCTGGTGTCCCTGAGGTCTTAAATCCGTCAGTGGGCAGAGCTCCCAAACTGTCTACTGTGCTGTGTGGTTTTCTGATATTGTTTAGAATATAGCTAAAAAATGTAGTTATACTTAGATGAATGAAAATATCATTTGTAAAAATTAAAAGTAAATAGATTTTTTTTAACCAAAGAGTGCAGTGTTGAGTGTATTATTAAAACTGTGATGTAGCCGAGTATTGCAGAATTTTAGAGCAAATTATTTGTATTGATAGTAAGCTGTACTTATTCTTTATTTTATTAGTGACAGTAAATATTTAAGTTAAAGAATATGGAAAATGAAATCTTCTACTTACTTATGTCGGCATATTTCTGCCTGACGCACAAGACATTGTAGATCGTACCCCATAGCTAATATCTTGTTGAAAATAAATATTAACGTTTATACTAAACTATATTACTGGGCCCAAAACTGTGATATTTTCCTTGCTAACTCAAGATAGAGTGAGCTCACTTGGCTTGCCCCATTCCGGAAAAAATAAGTGTATTTCGTGTTTCAGATGGTTGAAATTTTATTACTACTACGACAAAAATATTGTATGAATGAATAAAGATAAGAAACATACCTTAAATGATAACAGAAGTAATTGTTAATTGAAGATGAGGCTCACAGCACAGACAGCAGTCGTCATCGAAGTCGGAGCTGTGATGTCAACATTCCAATAATGTTTCAAGTTCATAACAGTGTTGTGAAAGTTCATTTATCCGTATTAACACTTCTTTTAATTGTTCTTATCAAAAAAAATAATATAATTCGACGTAGACATCTGTAATATAAAGTACTGGAAGAACTTTCATAAAATATAATGATGATTATTATTTGTCGTAAGGCAGCTATCGGGTGGGGGTAGCCACCCGATGTTGTTTCCAACATTTCAGGGATATGCGTACGGTTCCCTTCCGATACCTCGTTTATCGGGATGACTATTAATAGACCAGCACGAACACTATCAATTGGCATTGTGCTTCGTAATGACTATCAATCCGGCCCTAAGAATAAAGGCTCAATAAGGTAATAAACTTCCTCTTTAACATAAACTAATCCTATGAAATACAATATGATTCCGTCTGTCACTGCTCACTTGTTTATTTAAGGGACCCTTATAAAGGATTGAATATTAATAGAGAGGATTTGATTTGATATCCAATGACCCTTGTTTGTTTTCACCAGGAATCTATCTTTAATATCTTTCCCAGATTCAGAGCAAAGAGCTCTGACAAATGTAAACAAACAATTAGAGAACCTTGTATAACTTTACCCGGAAGGAACCACTGAACACAGCCGAAAAAAATAGGTGATTATTTTTAATTGGAGGACCAGTAATATTCATGTGTTGTGAACAGGTGTGCGGGGTCCTTGTGTTGAATTGTTCTTCTGTGTTACTTTTTGATGTTAAGGTGTGTGTGTGAGTGTGTGTGTGTGTGTGTGTGTGAGAGTGTGTGTGTGTGTGTGTGTGGATGAACGTCCAGTCTGT
Organism: Homarus americanus; assembly: GCF_018991925.1. NCBI lineage: Eukaryota > Metazoa > Arthropoda > Malacostraca > Decapoda > Nephropidae > Homarus > Homarus americanus. The sequence goes on from NW_024732537.1 coordinate 610,791, forward strand.
GTGTATGTAAGGTTGATGACACTATCACTAAAATCTACCTGGAGGTGTTGTAGGTGTGTGCTAGAAAGTTGTTGAGTTGGACCTAAAACTTGAGTAAAGACCTCAGTTAGGGTTGACCTATTTATCTGCTATGTGGGAGTTTTAATTCAAGAGGATGAACCTTTGAGGACGAGGGTGTAGAGTCATCGTGCTCAAAGGGTTCAATCATCGTCCTCAAAGCCTTCAATCATCCTCATTAGTAGGTTAAATCATCGTCCTCGAAAGGTTACGCATCGTCCTCGAAAAGTCACACATCGTCTCCAAAGGGTTAAATAAAAAGGGACCACTAACATTGGCCATTGTTGACAAGTGACCACCTCATCACTGGGGATTTAGCGCGTGAATCTGACGACTTTAAACTCTCTCTCTCTCTCTCTCTCTCTGTGGCGTGCTTGTTGGTGGCTCCATATGATACAGTATATGCAGTTTATCTTCCCCCTTGTCACGCCAACCGTGTCTTTGCTTACATTATAGATAGTTTGATATTGATAGTCATTTGCTTTTATAGGATATAAAACATAAGAATTTATAAAGTATAGAAGACAGAAATAAGTTGTGTTGTTTTAAAATAGGATTTAGTCGCATTTATAGTAAAAAGTATAAAGTACGATGGTCTTATGTTCTGATATAAATTAAGGAAAGGAATTATTTATATAGAGGATTAAATACTACAAATATAGGTAGAGTATAGATGACAGAAATACAAAATGTTTTAAAACAGATTTCAATCGTAAAATGTTTTAGGGTAAAGATACTTGAAAGTACCATCAGCACTTAACCCATATTACATAACATTACAGTGACGAGTTACAGATACTAAATGTTTACGTGAATTTATATTTAGAAAAATACAACCGCCCCCTCCAAAAAAAACCCAGTAAATCGTTTAATACAATTTGAAACTACAAAATAAAATTTTTGTTGGCGTTGGTGAGCGATACATATTTATTTTGTAATATTGTTTAGATATTATACCACATGGGAGTTTTTAATATAGATGTTATTAAAATGGGGTTACAGAAGCCATTTTGCATCGTGCTGCAGTTAAAATGAATAGTTATTATGTTATTACGGTATTCTATTCAGCACAGACACACACACACACAACATGATCTACCATTTATCTACATACAAATCTTAATATTGCCGGAACATATTAAGTGCACGTGTATCCATCAAGAGTAAAGCCTTTCAAATCCTCCACTGGCGGTGAGAATCCTTGCTTGTGTTGCTGAGGGCGTCCTGTTGTGTGAGAGAGAGAGAGAGAGAGAGAGAGAGAGAGAGAGAGAGAGAGAGAGAGAAAGAGAGAGAGAGGTACTACTACTACTACTACTACTACAACAACATTATACACTGTTGCTGAATTCACCCACGACTCGCCTCCACCCAAAAGCAAAAATGTAGGCATATTACAGCATAAGCAGCTTGTCGACTGATAATAATTAATGGGCTATTACAGGTGTGCACAGGTGGTTTGATGTTTATGGTGGCTTTGTGTGTACCCAGGTGAGCTTATAGTGTGTATGGCCAGGTGAGCTTATAGTGCGTCTGGCCAGGTGAACGTATAGTGCGTGTGGCCAGGTGAACGTATGGTGTGCGGGCTAGGTTAGGTTAGGTTAGGTTAAACTTTTGAATACATAACACCGCTGGAAGGAAGACAAGGCTTAACATGGCATCTTTACAACATTGAAATACCATCCACAATAAGCTAGGGACGCAGCTAAGAGGCTCACCCACCTACTCCCCAAAACACAAGCAAAGCCGTGTGGGTTTTTTTCTCCCGTGGCGCGCCATCCAAACGTAACACCAATTAACTTCAACAAACTGCCTACAAACAAGGGCTGGAGGACTCAAAGGCTGCGCTCACTCGCTGATTCACGTGTTCGTCAGAAAATAAACAACATGGAATTTTTTCTAGTTTTATTCCTTCTGTTACCCATTAGTGGATGTACACGGTCTGCCTGGTTATCTGAGTTATGAATGTGAGTGCTTTTGTCGGCAGGTTTGGTTTTGTGTTTTAGCTTTCTTTCTTTCTTTAAGTCATCTTACTCAAGGGGTTAAGGAATCGTACTCAAGGGGTTATGTCATCGTACTAAAGGGGTTAAAGAATCATACTCAAGGGGTTAAGTCATAATATTCAAGGGGTTAAGTCACCATACTCAAGGGGTTATGTCATCGTACTAAAGGGGTTAAGTCATCATACTCAAGGGGTTAAAGCATACAAGCTGGCGCCGTATCCAACAACTACACCTTGAGTTAGTGAGCTTTATAACTTCAGAGGTCAAGGAGTAGAACCCAGGAAGACCGGGCAACTCGCCAACTGCAATGGTTAATTATTACCTTGGAATACGATCAGCCAGGTAATTAACATCCAAATTCCCTGATTATTCCTCACCCTCCCTCTCCTACCCCCTCCATACCTCCCTCACTTCTTCTCTCCCTTCCTCACTCTCTATATTTCTCCTTCCATTTTCTCCTCCCTCTACAACTATTCCTCCCCCCTTCCTTCCTCTCCCTCCCCCCTTCCTTCCTCCATCTCTCCATTCCTTCCTCCATCTCTACCTCTCGTTCCTAATGATGCTCGGACTATTGACTCCATCATTATGTCTTACAGAGATATAAGCGCCCTCCTTACAGCAAGATGGAACCCTCTATTTAAAAAGCTCTTCCTTTACCCTCCCTCACCCACAGACGCCCTTTTGTACTGACGGGTCGACTGACTCTTAACTACTGACATTAAAAGCTCCTAACTGATTCTATTGACAGATTGAAAGGTTTTAACGGATTCTACTGACAGATTATATGCTTTTAACTGACTTTGTTTACTGCAGAATGAGTAAAGACTTTTAACTGATTTTAAATGTTGATAGGAGAAAGAATTTAACTAGCTATGTTAATTAATGAAAAAATATAAGATTTTAACTTACTTTATAAACTTACAAGAGTTAAAAGAGAGAGAGAGAGAGAGAGAGAGAGAGAGAATGGGCCACTTTATGCGTGAGGTATTTAATTAATATAATATAGCTTTTCCAACGTAATCTTTATGTGCGTGATATAATTATGAGTTATGTCATAGTATTCTCATGTAAACACAGACTAAGGGAGAGTTTCTGTTTGTTTTTAATTTACTTTTTACTATTTATTTCTGTTATGAATTCTACTGGGAATTTAAATTGACTTGTGATAAATTTTCTGCGATTGATCATAACTCAATAAGAAGCTAGTGTGTACACCCCCTTTGATGTGCACCTACTACTGTACACACACACACACACACACAAACACATCTCCAAATCGAGACCGGGCCAGGACCTTCTTTCCATCAACGAGACCTTTACAAGTCGAGATCGAGATAGAGACCAATCGCAATTTTAGCCTAAGCTGTAAACCAACTCATAAGACCAGTTTTTAAGGAATATTTTTGGGGGTCGAAATTTTTGAGAAGTTGAAATACCTGGATGATGAAGAGTCAATGTTATCTTTAAACATGTAATATTTACCAACTAGTGTGTGTGTGTGTGTGTGTGTGTGTGTGTGTGTGTGTTATCCCTCAATAGAGTTCAATTGACCGCTCAGTTACATCGATGTGCAGACGAGGTTCATTGACCCAACAATTACCGAGGGAGATCCAGAAATATAAGTTTCGCCTTTACAACTACGAGTGCCAGTAATGGTATGACACGGTTCACTCGTTACTGTCCACCTCCCAGTACAAGTGGAGCCAAGGGTCAGGAGGACAGTGTGGGTCAGAGGTCATGCTGGAAGGAAGATGACATAACTGGGTACTGGTTCACATCTTGTTCTGTAGTTTATAGAGGTCGCTGGGTTAAGGGGTATACAGTATATACGTGTTTATGATTGGTTTAAAAGATCAGGTAGATAATATTATATAAATAAGGCTTTTGTAACAGTAAACATTATAGAGACTTTCTACCATGATGCAAACTACGTGAGTGACCCCTAGTAAACATTGTTGATCATGATATAAAGAACATAACATTGACAGCTGGTAAATTATTTGTTATATAATGTAAACCATAATATATAACTAACAACAGCTAGATATTATTGCATAGACAATTTCCCTTTTATAGTGTCTAACATAAATAAAAATCTTAATATATATTATTGTTATTCATTAAAATAACTACATAACCCATTTTCTTCATACCACAAAGCCAACAGAAAACGGGAATAGTAAATAATATCTTAGAAACTGTAAAAAAAATGAACAGAAATATAGATAGTCAATAGTTAATCCCTCAAGCCTCACATACATAACTTAAAACCAGGGATAACGGTCAACTCTGGCTGGGTCATGACCTTTGACCTTTGGGTGGATGGAAAACCTTTACATATATGTACAGTATATATCATTTTTGTACATGTGAATTTTTATGCAATGGTGTTATCTTGTGGGGATCAGGATGTTTGGTTCACACTCAGGATGGAATAATCCACTACAATCTCTTCTCACTGTCTGCTTTTTTATATTCAGAATTTGTGCATATAATTTTTTCTTCAAAGCTTTTGCATGTCTGTCTGTCTGTCAGTCTGTATTATTTTACGTTGATTTTCACTTAATCAAAATATTCTTCACACTACTCTACCACATTCTCCCCATCTAACCTTATAATTTGTCCCCATTATATGACAGAGGGACACCCATTCCTCCCCCACATACCAGAACAACAGCCACACCCCTCCCCCCATGTTAGCAAGTCCTTTCACCTCCATTAAAGAGACAATTAAATTAAACCAATATATCCCCCGCCATAAATTAAACACTCAGGAATTAATGGTTTAGAAATTCCGCTTCTTTACACCCAGAACTAACTATCCATCGGAGGAGTTATGTGCACCCTGGGAAGTGAGGTCACGAATGACTCCTTAAGACTGTTAATTGTGCCAGTTTAACCTTACGGGTCAAAGGTCAAATTGGCACCGTAGATTATTTTGCACCGTAGTCGTTTGCCACATTTTTACGAATTTCATTCTTATGGGACCAGGAGAATTAAGACTAAGAGAGAGAGAGAGAGAGAGAGAGAGAGAGAGAGAGGAAAAGGTCGATCTATCTTAACTACATAAGGCTCCTGAGGCTCTACAAAACACCTTATCTAGACTACTCTGCCCTGACCTGCTCAGCCTCCACTCCCTCACACTAACACACGGGACGAGGTACACACAGGCTGCCACTACGACTGATGGTAGAACTGTCCCACGTCCCACACACACACACACACACACACACACACACACACACACACACACACACAGTTGGCCTTCAGTCACATCTGGATATTAACTCAAGCAACCCTCCTCACCCCCCCACGTCACCATGGTAACTGAAGGACTTATATATTTCTAAGGTTTCCAACGTAGTCATTCATATCGTTGTTATTTAGTTTTTTAAAGGAGAAAATAAGCATCCCTCTCTCTCTCTCTCTCTCTCATGTGTCGTGTCAACTAAGGCTTTCCCAGAGTAACACACACACACACACACACACACACACACACACACACACACACACACACACACACACACACACACTGAGAATGGTATAATGATGTGAATTATCTGTCTGTTGGTAAGTATAAGGAATTCTCTGAGCGATTTGTCAGTATTTCTGTTTTCCAGGTCGAGTCTTCCCCCCCTCCTGTGTCGCGGTTAATTAGTCTGGTCTTGTGCCTAGGAAATGTAGGTGTCTTAATTTGCATATTGATTCCTGTGTAAGAGTCACTTAGCCTCATTCTCTCATCCAACCTTCTTTCTTTCTTTCTTCCCACACACGATCTTTCTCTTTTTCACACGACCTCTCCTTCACACACGACCTCTCTCTCACACACGACCTCTCTCACACAAACTACCTCTCTTTCATGCACCTCACTCAAACACGACCACCCTTACGCACGACCTCTCCCTCACACGACCTCTCTCCCTCACACAACCTCTCCCTCACACACCAAGGCTGGCAGTGACGTGTTCTCTTCCCCTTGCATCATTACCTCAGTATACAGTATATTGAGGTCGCTGCTGATAATTAGAGACGCGTCTTTAACATGAATTCATAAAACCTCCACAAAAATTCCCCTAAAACTACGGTCTTATATTTTCTTTGCTCTCCTTGTCATTGTTATGGTTTATATAATTGGGGTTTATTGATTGATTTTTTTTAAGGTTCAATTTTAATTGATGTTGTCCTTGTGGGGATAATTCTTTCACACGCTTCCGGCCCGCCCGTTCATACTAGGAAGGACCTCATCGCTTACACGTGTCAGATTGGTTAATGTACGTAATTGATAGATCAATTCTTGGTCTAGTTTTTACAGATGTAGAAGAAAAGAGTACACAGTTAGTGATGTTTGAGAGGGGAAATTGGGGATTCAGTGTAAAAGGTCTATCTTAGACTAAAGGTAATATTCGGCCACTATGTAAAAAAATATGGAATACTTTGTAGAAGGTTTATCTTTGACGAAATATTAAATCTCCCATAATTCCCTCCATTTTGTGGGTTGCCCTTGACCTTTGACTTTCAGAATAGGGTCACTAAAATATTTCAGTGCCATATTTACTGCCTCAGTCCAAGTGGTGTTGACAACCATTTACCAACAGATTTTTTTAGCGCTTAAGTGACGTGACAGGTGAACGATTTTTTTTAAATAGTTGAAAATTTTAAAAGGATTCTGTCAGTGTAGTTTATGAATAATGAAGCAGAAAGCGAGAATGTATACTAGTGGAATAGAAACCTTTATGTTAAGTTCAGCAAGACGGATGTCCCTGGGAAATAAAATGTTAAATAGAGAAAGACAGTCAAAGAAAAATAAAAAAGAAGCTTTTCACTTAATCTGTTGAATCCACGAATGACGCGCCAGGTAAGATGAGAGAAGAGTCAAGGTAGAGAAGAAGAAGAAGAAGGAAGATGATGACGAGAGAAGGAAAGAAGATCAAGAAGAAAAAAGACCAAGAGAGAAGAAAGATAAAGAAAGAAGATCAAATGACTAATGAAAGAAGAGAAGAAAGAAGTTCAAACAAAAGCCGTAATACCCGAAACAATTGACGACAGGTAACACAATAGACGACACCTGTGGGAGCGACAAACTAAAGGTAATTCACATTGAAAGTTCTTGATCAATTCTTTCTCTTCTTTGTTTGGTCTATTTTTGTGTAAAGTGGAGAGAGGCGTAGGAAGAGGGAGGAAGAGGATGGAGGAGGAGGGAGGAAGAGGATGGAGGAGGAGGGAGAGAAGGTAGAGGGACGGGGTAGAAGGAGGAGGAAGGAGAAGAGGCCAGAAGGAGGAGGAGGAGGAGGAGGAAGGGAGAGAAAGGTAGGAGGATGGGGTAGGAGGAGGAAGGGGAGAGAAAGTAGGAGAAAAGAGGCGGCAGAGGAGGAGGGGGAGAGAAAGGAGGAGGAAGGAGACAAGGGAGGAGGAGGGACGGGGAATGGGGAGGGATAGGGAGAGGAGAAGGAGGAGGAGGATAGAAAGAGAAGGTAGGAGGAGGAGGGGGGAGGAGGAGGGAGAAGAAGAGGGTAGGAGGAGGGAGAAAAAGAGAGGAGCAGGGAGGGATGGAGGAGGAAGGGGAAGAGGGTTATACTGCAGTTGAGTAATTAAAATATTGCAGGATAGTCAAGTGTGAGAAATTTGTCTGAAGTGAATGGTGAGTTGATTAATTTACCTCCACACACAAACACACACACACACACACACACACACACGCACACATAAAGTTAACCTCCTTGATTGAATAATCACTTTGAGTTCTCTCTCCCTGCCTCTCATCGTATCACGAAGGCAAAAATAATATTCCTCTCCCTTCCTCTCTCTTTCTTTCTTTTTTTCGCTCCCTCTTTCTCTCGGTTTTATTCCTTCTCCCTCACTCTCGCTTTCATTCTCTCTCTCTCTTTCACTTTTATTTTATCTGTTTCTCAATTTTAATATCTCTGTCTCTCTGTCTCTTTGTCTCTTAGTCTCGTGACATAACAAAACATACCTCATAATAACTTAATTAGTCTAAGTTTAATTAAGAATGTTAATATCAATTCCACATTTCATAATTTACACTATTTCAAATCACAACTCTCGCCAGTAATAATACATCATTCACAACTTTTAACATCAATATATATTTTGTAACTGTCTTTTATGTTAAATTTGCAATCCGTATTTACCTCGTCAATTTGCATATTGCAATTGCATCGTTGACCTTTGTGTGAGATTAAAAAAAATAATCCTTTTGGTTACGTGTGTTTTTGACGTTAGTTATGTGGGTGTTTAATATATGTGTGTGTGTGTGTGTGTGTGTGTGTGTGTGTGTGTGTGTGTGTGTGTGTGTGTGTGAGGTGTGTGTGTGTGTGTGTGTGTGTGTGTGTGTGTGTGTGTGTGTGTGTGTGTGTGTGACGTGCTTGCCTGGCCACATCAACATCTACTAATGCTCTGCAGTATATTCATCATCACTTCCTATATTGATTACATACCCCCACGTCACCACATACCCCACGTCACCCACATCCTCCACGTCACCACATACCCCACGTCACCACATCCTCCACGTCACCCCCTTCTTACAATCTCCATACCCGTCACCCCCTCCACATCACCACATCCCCCCGTCACCACATCCTCCACGTCACCACATCCTCCACGTCACCACATCCTCCACGTCACCACATCCCCCCACGTCAGCCTCTGTATTATATGTATATTATCGTCATCACAAACTTGTATACCAGAGAGAGGGCGAGACCTTTGATGGACTCATTTTTAATCTTTATCCTTAGGCGAGTTATTGATGTTTTCAATAACATGTAAGAACTTTTTTTAATGATCTTGTCTCCCACTAGATACTGTATTAACTAGAACTATGAGGAGGATATATTGGTGATGAACAGAATGAGGTGCTTTGGATGAGGGGGTGAGTTGTTAATATGTAGAAAGGCTGTGTGTTTGGGTGCTTGTCTGTCTGTCCTTCATTCTATTCAAACATCCATCCAAACATATAGCTATTTTCTCAGTGTGTGTGTGTGTGTGTGTGTGTGTGTGTGTGTGTGTGTGTGTGTACAATCTCCATAAGTTTAGGTGATACGCTGCTGGTGTGATCAAATCTGCATATTAAGACGCGAATCTCCTAGGAAACTACACTCAGTCTTGTAGGCTGAGACGGAGAGGAAGAGGAGGAGGAGAGTAAAAGGCAAAGTAGAGAGAGAGAGAGAGAGAGAGAGAGAGAGAGAGAGAGACTATAAACAGAGACTATAGAACAAAAGATGTCACGACCCTGCTAGTGGTGAGGGATCCAATACCTTATATATCTGATTGGATACCAGGAAGCAATTTGCAGACCTGGCATTGAGCTGCTGTACTCTATAAGGGAACCTGGCCAGACCCAATAACGGTGTGTGGGAAACATTCTCTTTATTGTGGGACGTTGTGGTATTGGTAAACAGTGTATGATTATAGGAAGACTTCTGTATATACACATCTCTACATGGTGTACATACAATAATACACACAGTACACATAATAAAAAACAATATACACACAAAAAAACAATGTATACATGCAATAACCCATAATGTACATTCAATAACACATAATGTACACACACACGCACACACACACACACACACACACACACACACTCTTACAGACACCTTGGTTATATACCTTCACTTATATCATCCTCCAGTGGACATATATCACATCCTGGCAGCATTTCCCTTAGTCATAATGGCGAGAGCCTGTATAAATCTCAGAAGCGTAAATCATCACTAGAAGGTAACACAGACGTCTTAAGGTTACACTGGCATCTGTAGCCATATTATGAGATCAGAAGTTAAGTACGGTTTTCAGCGGAGTGGGGGAGAGGGAGTGATCTAGTTTATGTGTTCGATCCCACCGCTGTCACCTTATGATCTAGTTAATAAGTTCGATCCCACCGCTGCCACCTTATGATCAAGTTAATAAGTTCGATCCCACTGCTGCCACCTTATAATCAAGTTAATACGTTCGATCCCACCGCTGCCATCTTATGATCAAGTTAATATGTTAGATCCAACAGCTGCCACCTTATGATCAACTTGTTCACTGTCTGGGCTATCCTACCACTTGTCATCTATGATCTAGCAGGTTCATGGTTGAGGGGGGGGGGTGAAGGTTGAGAGGGAGGGAAGTGTTTAGGGGAAGGGGTTGAGTGGGTGAGGTAGGAAGAGGGGATGAAGAGGAGGGAGGGGTTGAGGGTGAGGGAGGGAAAGGGGTAAGGGCTGAGGGTGAGGAGAAAGAGGATAGAAGGATAAGCAGTATGGGGAGAGGGAAGGGGGAGAGGAGAGGGAAGAGGGGGAAGAGGGAAGGGAGAGGGAGCAGCACTCTGAGGAGATCTTTAAGGAATGGTCAAGATGACAATAAGGTTCTGCAGTAATACTGGAGGATCAAGAGATAAACATTAAGTTCATCAGCATCATGAGTTATGGCAGATATATTCTTCATCATACATATATCCTCTCCAAGGCATATCACACCAGCCAACCAGACTTGGAGCCTGATAGAGGATGTCTGTGGTGATAACTGGTGTATGTGTCAGTGTTTGTGTGTGTATGTGTCTTGTGTGTGTGTGCATGTGTGTGTGCATGTGCGTGTGCGTGTGTGTGTGTGTGTGTGTGTGTCGTGTGTGTGTGTGTGTGTGTGTGTGTGTGTATCTTTGTGTGTCTGTGTGGATAATGCACAGGAAAACACTTAAGCTTTTAGTGGCGCAGTGAGCCACAAAAACACACACACACACCAGTAAAACTGTCAATGGTCTGGCAGCCACAAACAACAGCGCTTCAGTGAGGCTGGAAACTACAACAAATCCCCAGCAGAATGTTCGATGGGAGGCAGGACTCAAAGCAAAACACCAGAAGGGCTTTTCAGTGTTTTTATGAACCACAACAAATCATCTTAAGACTTTTCAGTGGAGACAGGAACCGAATAGAATCAGAAGTACTTTCAACAGTACTTTGGAACTATAGGAAATCACCAGGTGGACTTTCAATAGGACTGGGAACTACATCAGACCTCTAGGCGTTTTAGTGATGCTAGTAGTAACAACACAGGCTCTCAGTGGTACCAGGAGCCACAACAATGACTCCTAAGTCCTATAGGGAACCATAACAAAGACACTGAGTGGTCATGGTAACCAAAACAGACCTTCAAGAGGGGAGAAACGGTAGAGAGGAAATACACCACTCCCACCACTACTTCCACCACCCTATTACCCACTACTACCACCACCGCTACTACCACTACTACCACCACCACCACCACCACCACCACCACCACCACCACCACCACCATCAGAGCAGCTCACCCCAACACTCCTTAATGGACTGTGGTAATGGATGGTGCTGAGGTGAAAGATGAAGCCATCGAATCTTTTGGCCCGCAGGAGGAAGGATTAAGAAAACAGGAGGCATCCCTAAGGAGATTAAACACACAAAGCAGGAAGAGGGAGCAGGATGATTATATTCAGTGTAGGAGGAGCAAGGATGATTAAACACAACGTCAAAGAACATCATCAATGATATCAACAACAACAACAACAAGAGGAGGAAGTAAAAAAAATCACCAAACAGGCAAAATGAGCAAACACGTTTACTCTCTCTCTCTCTCTCTCTCTCTCTCTCTCTCTCTCTCTCACTTTCTCACCTCTCTCCACCATCTGGGTAAAGTCCACATCCTCCTAGTGAAAGCAAGGAGACCTGACTCACCTCAGATCTCTCCTCCCATGTTAGTTCTCGTCAGCTGATCCTAATGTCAACAAAAAACAGCTGGGAGAAATAACAGGAATAGGAGGTAGTATGATGTTTTTATTTTATGCACACACTCACACATACGCACTCTTACACACTTGCACACAAACATACACACACATACACATATTAATACAAACACTTTTTTACATACATTTACACACACACGAACACACATAGACATACAAACAATTTCTTACGCACACACACACACACACACACACACACACACACATACACCCCAGGTAAAACTTATATTTAAAGGCGTTACAGTCAAGGGTTAGGTTGAGAGAGTTTACGAGGCTGACATCTCGAGTTTTACGAATGAAGTTTACGACTCGAGGGTGTTAGAGGAGTCTGGGGGAAGATAGTGCTATAAGCGGGCGTGGGAGAGCCTGGAGTGTGTAGGTGTGGGGGAACCTGGCGTGTGGGGGCGTGGGGGAGTTTGGTGTGTGTGGGCGTGAGGGAGTTTGGCGTGTGTGAGCTTGAGGTATCCTGCCGTGTATTGGTGTGTACTTAACGGAGGTGTGGGAAGGTAAAAGGAGGTGTTCGTATGGCTATAGACTGATTGATAATAATAATGATGATGATGGTGATGATAATGATGGTGATGGTGATGGTGATGATGATAATAATAGGTAATATCATAATATAATCAACAGTTTAGACTATAATAATAATAAATATAAAAACGGCAACAACAACAAAAACAACAATAATAACAATTTTAAGAATAAAGCTGAATAAACAAAGTCAAAACATAGATAAAAAGTAACTAAACAACATTTTAAGACAGACAGACACACCAGGTGAATTGGAGACATCCTTCCAACAGGTGTGCAGGGCTAACAAGGTGATATTGTTGACTAATGACCAATTATTTCTGGAAAATGAATTCTCGGGCAGCTCCTGGAAGACGTTTGCCAAGAGAGAGAGAGAGAGAGAATATTGTGTGCATACGAATGTGTGTGTGTGTGTGTGTGTGTGTGTGTGTGTGTGTGCTTGTTGTGTCGTGTGTGTGTGCTTGTACGGTGTGTGATGTGTAATAATAATATTTATAATAATTAGCGAGTTCTAACTGAAAGGATCAAGCTCAGCAGCCAGAGGAAACGAAATATATACAATTGCATATTTGGGGAGATCGGATTCTACGAATTACCGAAAATAATATAAAACGTTTTCATAATGACAGTAGGTCCCGAGGTGCTGTGTGTGTGTGTGTGTGTGTGTGTGTGTGTGTGTGTGTGTGTGTGTGTGTGTGTGTGTGTGTGTGTGTGTGCTTCAAAACCCTTTCATTTTATACGTCCAAAATTCCTTAAAACACAAACCATAACTGAATTCTAAATACAACACAAGAACTTAGAAAAGCAGACCAATTTCCTTCAGTAATTGACTTTATCCACAACTAATACATCAAAGAGAGAGAATAATTACCTTCACAGGCTCACAAAGTCGCCTAATTTAGTTTAATAATATTTTTTCCTTTTTCCTGAATAAGTTGATAGAATATTTTACCCCGTCAAACTCTCCAAGGTTTATTGTGTTATGAACGACGCAGTAAACAGAATTTTCTCTCGATATAGAATACACGGAAACTATTGTGGAGCTCTATACGTATACATAGACTATAGTATACTTAGACGTGCGCTGTATACTGACACAATATACGTAGACTGTACCATCCTTTACACTTACCACTAGGGGCAGCACCACCAGCAGACGGGGTATGTACAGGGTCACTTTCGTTTAGTTTATCCTCTTCGCCACTGATTGGTCTGTTAGCCGCTTGGTCACGTTGCTGTTCCGCACTATTGGCAAGTACTGGGTATGCACCGGCTCCTGAATGTATCTGTACCTTCACCAGTGTTGGTTAAGTCTGGTCTTGGTACAGTTCACACTTAGTACCATCACAACGCTCTCTGGCAGTGTGTTCCAACAGTTCACAACACTCACTCAAAACACGCTCACCTTGACAGCAACACACGCAGTAAATCATAACATAACCTCGGAAACATACAGAGAGGAAAGTTAAGGGACTCATAACTAACGTCTGTAACCTGGAGATATAGTTTGTGAGCTGGACCACAGATGGCGGTATGATGCCACAGCGTTAGTTTATAGGAAGACATGGGAAGGTAACCTGACTCGTGTGGCTGACTGTACATAAACGAGTCAACAAAAACCAACATACAGACGAGCAATAAACACGTAACAAAAGATATTATTAAACTCTTGAGATAAAACAAATATTATCCTCTTGTCTGTTACTTTGGGGACAGTGTTTACTAATTCTTCCCAGCAAGTTGTACTCAGTGGTAATTCCTGGCCTAGTGTCTGACGTGTTCTTATAGAGAGGAGGAACAGGAAATTGGTGATGATAAGAGTATAGAGA
>NW_024732537.1:627500-680000 GCF_018991925.1 Homarus americanus
TATTGTCATCATTTACTGATTCATTCTGTTGTCTCTTTTTCCTCTTTAAGTTTATCCTTCTTCTGTCTCTCTTTTCATTTATCCCCTGTCCCATGTTCTCTCCTTCTCCCCCTCCCATGTTCTCTCCCCTTCACCTCCCATGCTCTCTCACACAGTTTGTTTACCTCTCAGGGATAACTACATCATTAATACAACTTTTGGTGTTTTATTAATAAAGATATACATAGACAGATGGAGCATCACATTTAAGGGTTTTTGGTATACAGTGATAATGGAAAGTACTTTAATGTAAACATTCAGTCGTTCTGGTGATAATATTTCCCCACTAGTCGCTGCATTCACCAGTCGCTGCGTTCACCAATCGCTGCATTGGCTAGTCGCTGCATTGGCTAGTCGCTGCCTTCACTGGTTGGTGCCTTCACCAGTCGCTGCGTTCACCAATCGCTGCATTGGCTAGTTGCTGCGTTCACTAGTCGCTGCGGTTTCCAGTCGCTGCGTTGGGTAGTCGCTGCATTCACTGGTTGCTGTGTTCACTAGTCACTGCATTCATTAGTCTCTCCTTTCACCAGTTACTCCGTTCACCATGTCCTTAAGTTCACCAAGACAAGACACACGTCTCCCTTCACAAGCCCACAAGATTTCCAAGGCTACCGTTCGCCTTTCACAAGCCCGCAAGTTGAAGACAATCTTTTCCTTTCAACAAAACACTTCAACTTTTCTTTTCATTCAAGTTCTCATTAGTCGGCAAAACACATCGTATTCAAAACTGTCCGCCGTCGTGTTGGGGTGAAAAGGAAAATTTGTCTTCAGTAATATAATGGACAGAAACCAAGTTGGACAGATATATATATACTGTATATATAAAGATTCACCTTCTGTTTCATATCGTTCTGTCTCATAATGTCTTATTTTTTGACGGATTTACGGAGTTGTATGATTAAATTAACACATTAAGTCGGTCTTTTATCTCCAGTTAAAAATTAATCAGATATATAATGGAATATGATCTTGTCTTTAACTGGGAGGACTTAGGATCTGTCACTCACTCACGGGTATTAACTGGGTGACTGGACTTATCGGCCATTGGAGACAGTTTAGAGTGGACATTAAGGTACTCCTGGCCTCCTACTCCCCTTCAGGAACCTCAAAATGTGTGGGTAGAGTCGGGGTCAAGAGTCTCCTGGGGCCGGAGCTCACCTGATGCTAAGCTACCGTAGTGAGGCAAGACTCATCCATCACCATCTCTTCCTTAGCGGCCACCAGATGGAGCTGAAGAGACGGCCCTGCTGCCTGCTGACGGTGAGGCTCTGAAGGAGGGCTCATGACTCTCTCCCTCTGCTGCCTCTCTCTTCTCCTTCTGGTGCTGCGTCGTGCGATGGAGGAGACCACCCGGGAGAAGCAGAAGGAGAGAGCGGAGACTGCCGTGTGTCGCTCGGTCCGCCCTGATCTCCTGATGATGATCACTAGACCCAGGAGATAGAGGGTAAGGACCACGCCCACGTACCAGAGGGCGTGTTGTTGGGCGTCCGAATGCATCTTTGTCATCTGTTCGTGGATAAGGACCTGGTGGGGCGTGGCACTGGCATTCCCCTGACACTGGCACCATAACACCTCGAATGGCACACCGACGCCTTCCATCTGTAATAATAAGACAACTATTACCATTCACAGCCGATCTTTCGTATTATCTTACAACAACTTCCCTGCGATAAAATTTCCCCACAAGTAGATATATAAACAAACACACCTGAGGTAATTAACTTCAACCTACAACATAAAATAGAAACACCTTCATCACAACACGGAATTATTATAAGGTGATCCGAGAGAGAGAACAATAGAAGCCATAACTGCGTTCTAGACTAATGAGATTTACTTAGAAATAATAACATGTTCATCTCGTCTCCTTTAGTCTGCTGTGTGGAGAGTTTAATTAGGTTATTTTCTGTTTTATATTTGAATAGATTTTTATGAAGGAATTGATAGGAATTAAGGGTATTTAATTTAGCTTGTTGTTGTCGAGCTTAGGTAGAGTGATGGAGTAGTGTTTGTTGATTAGTGAGAGAGAGAGAGAGAGAGAAAGAGAGAGAGAATAACATGGTGTTGGTTCAGTATAAACACCGATATTTATGTATATTAATTCATAGGTATACATATACACATTTATACATTTATATTTTATACAATATATGTTTTCCCATGATATCACGAGTTAATATTTGCAGTATTCTCTGATGATATGTATATATGTATGTATGTATGTATGTATGTATGTATGTATGTATGTATGTATGATCGGTCCAAATAACACGTGGACTTCCATATACAAACAATACCTCACTAGTCGGGAATCGAACCCTGGCGCTTAACAAGAGCGATGAACAGGCTTTGTGTGGAATAACAAAGCCTAAGAATGCTTGTGTTGTCCTTGTGGTAAGGTGGCAGCGATAACTGATCACACGCAGAGATCCAGTTTTCGATTCCCGACTAGTGAGGTAGTGTGTGTTCAGGTATGTATGTATTTACGTATGTAAGATAAGAAAAAATCGACTGAGAAATGGCCACATATTTTTTTTCACAGTATGATGATCCAGGAGACGTCGCTTCCCCTACGTAAAATAATGTGCCAGAATGTCTAAGCTTGTTATGGTTCTTATTTATTCAGAAATATTGAGGAAGGTGTTTATTATGCTATTGGTGTATCGTGGTAAGGAGAGTATAGGTGGGGGAGAGAGTGGTGGTGAGGGAGAGAGTGGTGGTGAGGGAGAGAGTGGTGGTGAGGGAGAGAGTGGTGGTGAGGGGTGGTGAGAGTGGTGGTGAGTGGTGGTGAGAGTGTTGATAAAATACAATGTACATAAACCAACAAACACAGCAAACACCACCCCCCGAGGTTTGTTTTGTTTTAATGATAAATAGATTTAAACTAAACAGGTCGCTGCTAATGATCAGTTTCTTGTTTACGGTATTTGTAATGACTTGCAACGAGCATTCTGTCAACAAGCATCATGCTACAACACTAAACTACCCTTACCTTAGGTTAGGTTATGTTAGTTTTGGTTTAGGTTTGGTTAGGTTAGGTTTTGTTGAGTTATATTTTTTTGAAAGTTATGTCACATCAAACTCATTTGAGAAAAGTAGTCAAAGGCAAATAGACAGACAGACAGAGAGACAGACAAAGAATCTCTATACCAAACTTCCTCTTCTTAACACAACTCAAAAGTACATTCAGTAAAGAAATAATAATAACATTAATCTCAACTTCTTCCATCTCCTCTTTTATCAACCTTTCACATCCTTCCTCTTCCTTATCTTCTGCTGGAACTTTACCAAAACTTTTTATGTCGAAAATTCTACAAACTATCGGAATTTTACTTTTTTACTTTTCTACTTCATCATAGAGTCAGAAGTTAGGGAATATTTTACTTTATTTTATTTTCAATATCTTTAATATTTTGTCATTTTATAATTGTTATTATTTTTTTTAAATCTTTATTTCTTTATTTTTATTAATCATTTTTATATATGTATTTTTTATCATTTTATTATGTATTTATTTATATTGTATGAGGTAACTGCTTGGTAGGTAGACACAGGTAGACACAGGTATATAAAGGTAGATAAAGGTATATACAGGTATATAAAGGTAGACACAGGTATATAAAGGTGGACAAAGGTAGACCAAGATATATAAATAATTAATAAATATACAGGTGAATCATAAAACAAAAAAGAGAAAATAAAAACAAAAGCAAAAAATAATGAAAAATATTAAAAAATCGAATACAATAAACAAAATCCACACAGGTAATACTGATATACCTGATTAATTAAAATATATAAAATGTGGTCTGTTTTCACCTGGTTTTTTTTTTTAGACGTTAAACCAATTTGCGCTTCGTTAACAGTCCGCTTAACGAAAGGATAACGATATTACCTGTACAATTAACAAGCTCGTTAATGATAGCTGTTCACGTGTCTAGTTCTGTTTATTTAATTTGAGAACCATTTTTTTGCAACGAGGAAAGTTTATTTATAGGCAAGAGAAATGTATGTATGTATGTATGTATGTATGTATGTATGTATGTATGTATGTCGGTGAAGCTGGTGATGAATATATGTTTTAAATAAATTTCGGGGATTCTGGCTAACGGGGATTGTGTTTATGTGATATATATGATAGATGTTGACACACCCACACACACAAAGACACACACACACACACACAAAGACACACACACACACACACAAAGACACACACACACACACACACACACACACAAGACACACACACTCACACACACACACACACACACACACACACACACACACACACAAACACACACACACACACACACACACACACACACACAACACACACACACACACACACACACACACACACACCACACACCCACACACACACAAACACACACACAAACACACACACACGCACACTATCAACACCTCTCACTAACATTCTGATGCAGGAAGGATTTCAACCAGTTCCAGAGTTAGTTCCTGGCCATTTATACCCCTCTCACCTCTCTCACCCCCCTCTCACCCCCCCTCACCCCCCCATCAGCCCTGACACAACACTGAATAATGGAAACACTCAACCGCTAGCTGGTGGGGTGCAGGTGTTGGGGGTCAAGTGGTACTCCTCTCCCACAGCACCCCAACAAAGTGGACCAGGTTGGATACAGTAGTTTTCAGTGATTGGGTGGAGAAGGAGGGGTGGGGTGGGGTGGAGTGGGGTGGGGTGGAGTGGGGTGGGGTGGGGTGGAGTGGGGTGGGGTGGGTGGGAGAAAGGAAGAGAGGAGTAGGGAAGGAAAGGGTAGGGGAAAGGAGGGGGTGGGGAGTGTTATTATCAAGTGTAATTTGTCTCTATATTTGGCACAGAAAGTTTGTACAGCCCTTCCCTTCCTTCCCTTCCCTTTCAATTTTATCCTCTCTTTCCTTCCTCTTTTCCAATCCTCTCCCTCTCTTTCTTCCTACTTTCTCTTTATATCTCCTTCTTCTCTCCTCATTTCTCTCCCCTTGATACACCTCCATTAACTCTAGCTGACCTTTTGACCCCAGTTGACCTCTAGCATGTCATTTCCAGACGTGAATGTTATTATAAATTTACGTAACTGTCTATTTGTGTGTGGGTGTGGGGGGGGGTTGTGTATGTGTTTTACTGCCCTTCTGTCTGTTTGTGTCTGTCTTGCTGTATACTGTAGACGAGACAGACAGACAGACAGACAGGTCATCTCCCCACCATAGTCCACTTACAACATTAGAATCCAATACTACTTAAGGACTAACAAAGACGATCCGATTTCAGGGTTAGGTAAGTGGTTACTGACCCGGAATTATTGCTCTTAGTTTAATGGTATATGTGACCCGGAACTAGTGGATAAGTCATAATAACTGGGTAAACGTGGTATACACAGGGCCGATTTGGACTCAGTAAGCATTCGCAGTTAACCTCAGCGTGCAAAAAAAACTACCCTAACCTGACCATACTAGCCTAGTCAAACCTAACCTAATCCAAGCCAACCTAGCTAAATATCTATCTATCTATCTCTCCTTTATTCACTTATGTGTGTGTGTCTCTCTCTCTCTCTCTCTCTCTCTCTCTCTCTCTCTCTCTCTCTCTCTCTCTCTCTCATCACGGGGCAGTAAAACTTAATAGCCTCTAATACTCCCGAGACATTATGATCAAATCCCAGTCATTTAGTCTTCACGATCACCTAAGTTAAAGAAAACGTTTCCTCCGAGCATTAGTTCTTACTGCTGCTATATTTATATTCTTTAAGGTGGTGTTAGACTTAGAGGCTCCGATAGGTAGATAGATAGATAGTGCGAGGAAGGAATGAATAAAACAGAGATAGGGAAAGATAGAAAAGGAAAAGTAATTAAGATAGATAGATAGAGTTTATTGCATGTCTCACCCTTCCCTCTGAATATATATATATATATATATATATATATATATATATATATATATATATATATATATATATATATATATATATATATATATATATATATATATATATATATATATATATATATATATACAGGGATTTAAGAAGCACAGAATTCCCAAACAGATCCCGTACATGAGTGTTTAGTAGGCTATAATAAAAAGTCATCAATCACCTCTATATTAAGACTCCTGTAAGAAAAATATGCTTGTAAAATATAAAGAACCGTCACATATTAAAGTATAAAGAACCGTCACATATTAAAGTATAAAGAACCGTCACATATTAAAGTATAAAGAACCGTTACATATTAAAATATAAAGAGCCGTCACATATTAAAGTATAAAGAACCGTCACATATTAAAGTATAAAGAACCGTCACATATACCCTATTAAGTACAGTTACTGTAACTTAAAATGTATATGGATGCATAAAAAACAAATTGATTAACCTATCATTAAGCCCTTTTAAATATAAGATCTAATTCGTATTAGATCTCTTCTATATCAAATAAAAAGTATTAGATTCTCTATAATCGATGGTCATTTGTTTTTTGACTCGATTGTTTACATCGTCTATACAATTGGCGCGTAGGAGGCTAGAAGACTGACGATGAAATAAGATGAACTTTTTCAGTCTCCAGATTTAATGGAAGAAAAATCCTCAACTCCTAACGTTATGCGAGAAAAGTCTTACTTATCTGTTCACTATTGATGAGAGGAAGAGGAAGAAGAGAAAGAGGAGAGAATGGAAGAAAAGGTTTTAGAGTTTTGAACTAGAAGCGGGAAGACCAGAGAGCAAGTGGCCTATGATTAAGGTAAGGCCATTAACCATTTATTTATTCATTCATTTCACTAAATATTCTCGTCATATTTACTGTAGAGGTATTATAAGTACTGTATATATCAATCACTGCGATAGACTAGTTCAACAATACATTCATCAGTGATTTTTTTGTAATATTCATTTCAATGGAGCTACTTTATTATTATTATTTTTGTAATGTTTATTTAATGATTTTTACTCATGTTGAGATATTAAAGATAAGTAAGGAATTATTAGTCCGCGATATACAGTAAACTTCATTTTTCTTATGGTTGATGCTATAGGCACTTACACCTGTCATTGATGATATTATATAAAGTATTATTACAATATCATCAACGTAATAAGTGTTTTTCCCACGATTGTTTCACAGGAAAAATATTTGTAATAGTTTTTGTTTTACTCTGGAAATTTACTCGTCAAGGAAAGAAATATTGTCTAAATTAAGATTGTACCTGAGATAATTAATGAGGGAAAAGAATAATTTTATTTATACGTTGATGATTCTATATTAATTAACTATAAGCATTTATGGCTCTGTTGGCTATCTAAAATTGCTTTTCTGTTTACTAAAGAATACACGCACTGTCTGTATAGTTTATATCTGCATTGGCTCAAGATGATTTCACTATCCATCTATCTCTCTATCAGGAGTGTAGGGAAGATGGTGGTGAGACTGGTGTAGGCTATTAGCTGTGTTAGTTAGAAGTAATGTTAATATCTGGGTAATGGTCGTCAGCTATACTGTGAGTTACTGCGAGTGTGGAGTTAGTTCCTCGCTTCAGTAATGATGGTATGTGGGTTTGGTTAAGTTAGGTTAGGATTTTCTTGAGGTAAATGCGAAATGTTGGACTCAAAACTAAATCTCATTAGACTCAGGATATAACAGAAATATACCCGTAGACATAAGATAACATGATATACCTGTAGACGTGAGATAACATGATATACCTGTAGACGTGAGATAACATGGTATACTTGTAGACGTGAGATAACATGGTATACCTGTAGACGTGAGATAACATGGTATACTTGTAGACGTGAGATAACATGGTATACCTGTAGACGTGAGATAACATGATATACAGTACCTGGAGACGTGAGACTATTAGGTAATTAGGTCAGTCTCTACACATCTGGTTTGGGAGGAAAAATGTGTTTCCTAGTGGAGTGTGAGGATTTAATACCTAGTGGAGTGTGTGGATGTGTTACTTAGTGGAGTGTGCGGATTTAATACCTAGTGGAGTGCGTGGATTTATTTCACTATTAGATATATCCTACTCTTCGCCCTATGAGTATTATTGTGGCTGTACTATCTACTTTAGTCTGATAGTTTATATTATATTTCGGTCTAGCTGACATAATGCGGAAATAACTGCACCTTTTACTTTATACTTGTCCTTATAAACCTGAATTAAATCTCACAATCTAAATGTTAATATAATGAACGATTCAGTTCACATGTACGAAATTCGGCAGTAAACGGAATTTTTTGGTTTTCATTTCGGCCGCTCGTTGTATTCGGAGGAATTCTCACAGCCGGACTGAACTATTTAGAAAACAATTAACATTGTTCAGAGTTGCTTCCAAAACAATGTGTGTATGAAGGTCGTGACGCCACACATTAAGCCGAGTTAAATCCTTTATTTCATTCGGTTATTTGCAGTTGTTACTTGATAGTTTTGAACGTTACTTAAGAAGATTGTGACTGAGAAATATTAACAGAAAATACGAAATAAACTTTTGACCTTCACTTATAATAATAATAATAATAATAATAATAATAATAATAATAATAATAATAATAATAATAATAATAATAATAATAATAATAATAATAATAATAATAATAATAATAATACATTTTCTCTCAACAGAACTAGATTAAACTTCTCACCATCAACAAATATCGTTTTATAATATCTTTCTCACAAGGAAACGTACTGAGGTAATCTTAGGACACGACACAATATGGGGAGAAGAATATGGAATTGTTTTGTTGGAAATAAGAAGTCGTATATCTTGAGGTGACGTGAGCCCATAACATTGTGGGATTTACAGCCTTATCTGCTAGCCTCAGCATCCCTCCCTCTGATCCTGCTTGCTCTCTCTCTCTCTCTCTCTCTCTCTCTCTCTCTCTCTCTCTCTCTCTCTCTCTCTCTCTCTCTCTCTCTCTCTCCAGACCACCCCTTCCCATCCTCCCTCTCTGTCTCTACTCTTTCTCTCCATTCTTCCGTCCCCCCCTTCCCCATCACCTTACTCCCTATAGCTTCCATTTCGTCGTCAACACAGGTAACCTCGGTTCCTGGTGATGTGTTTACCTGTTTACACTTGGATGCCTTAAGATTCACTCAGGCAGTCATTGTGTTCCGTCTCACCGTGTACTGCCATCCTTCCCCTTACCATACCACCGCGTCCTACCCTCCCTTCCATGATACCGGAGCCTCTTCTCACTCTACTGAAATTATTATCAGTCAGTTCTCTGTTGGAATAATATCTGAAATTGCCTAAAAAGGAGAAGGGAATTGTGAACTTGTCTAGAGAGAGAGAGAGAGAGAGAGAGAGAGAGAGAGAGAGAGAGAGAGAGAGAGAGAGAGAGAGAAAATTGATTATTTCCTGAAACTGCGTAAAATGCAAAAGCTGTGAAATTGGTCAAACAGAGTTGGAAATTTGTATCTCTTGTCCAAAACCGAGGAAAGCGATGAATGAAATTGCCCCGAAAGAGAAGGGGAATTCTGGCTCTTCAAAATCGAAAAACGAATGACTGTGAAATTGCCCGAAAGGAGAGAGAGAGAGAGAGAGAGAGAGAGAGAGAGAGAGAGAGAGAGAGAGAGATACCACAATTCATTCATATTTTTGTTTTCTCCAACAGAATGATCCAAGACAGGGTAGAGGAAGGAAACTATCTTCAGTATATGATGAGGTTACCTGTCACCTGCCTACCTGAAGCGAGATATCACCTGTAAGTAAACTATAGAGCTATTTATTTAACTCTTTATGATACTTGAACTTATATAATGTCATATTTTGTTATATATGTTAACAAAATGGGAAATTCATTTATCTGGTTGAAATTCAATGGTAAAATACGAGTTCTTTAAAGTCATGATTGGAGATTTTTTTTAGCGTTCTTGAATTATAAGTTTTGAAGGAACGTTCTCAAAGCGATTTTAACTGTTAGGAAAAAAATTAAACTACTCCCCAAATTAGTGTACCTTCTGTTAAAATGCCTGCTTTTAAAATGTATTGGCTCTGTGTAACAGAGAGTAGTACTTATATATTTATGGATGCATACATTATGTTTATATAATTACTACAACCACGGTAATTAAACTATGAACAAGTGTCTAGCATATTCTCTCTAATACTGAAGCGAGTGATGTATGGTAATTTATCTTCTTGCCTAACAGATGACCTCTGACATCTGACCTATAGCCTTCTGCCCTTGCTATGTACCAGTCCCTGACATGTGCCTTGATTATACAGTCAGTCACTACTCACCCTCTCACGTGCGACTCCTGAAGCTCCGTTACACATGAGATTCATCTTTTTATTTAACGCCCACAACTCATAATTACGGTGATATAACTATTTGTGCACCAGTTAATTTTTTAGTAAATGGAGAAAAGACCATTAGGGTTTGATAACTAAACCAGTAAACATATTTTTATGGTACTTGTATGGAACCTTGAAGACTCACCCTAACAGGGCCTAATGGATTGACATCAGTGATTGTACCGGGAAGATATAATTCTTCCGTCACTTATTTGAGCGAATTATTATCCATTATAGTGTGTCTGTTGCTGGCGTGAAAAAACTATGGTAAAAATAGGATGTTAAAAAATGCAATAGAGTAAAATGGCCAAAAATTCGGCAAAATACGATGTCAAATAAATAAGGTACAAAATACGATATCATAAATACGTCAAAAATACGGTGTAAAAAATACGGTAGTACGATAAAAAATACGGGAAGAAATACGGTGTCCCTCAAAATATTACTATGTTTGTGAAGAATTACTAAACCTATTCTATTTTCCAGTGTAATTTGCATTTTATGAGGTATAGCCGAGGGGAAGGAGGGGAAAATTCAATAAAGTGGATCCCTTATTTGGTGTTGGGTGAGAAAAACGTCATTTTCTGGGTAGTTTGACAGACACTGCGATTGTTGACTTACTAACATTACTTTATATACTTTACTTACTTTAAAGACGTGTGGACGAAGTTGTTTAGGTTGTAATTAATTTTGTTTACCACATGAAGGATATATTGGTATGGTTGGCCGTTCTGACTGTCTGTTTATGTGTGTCTGTCTGTCTGTCTGTCTGTGTGCGTGCATGTCTGTCCGCCTGTTCGTCCGTCACTTCAATCATAAACTTTACGACTCTGCAGTTTCCCTCGGTATTTCTCGCTGCAGTTGGACGCCAAAACCTCCTTTTGTTTACAAATGTATTGCTTCCTTTTGTAAAATGTGTTGATTTTTGTCAATAATATATCTGAAGTTATTTACAGATTTACAGCTGTGTTGGGTAGTCTTGTAAATGGTTTTCATTCCTGTGAATATGTCTCTAGTTGTTTTATAAAGGCTACTTAGAGAAAATTGAAATATTAATTTGGCAGTGAGCTCCATAATATAGGCGGTATACATCATTTCATTTTAATAGTCTTCAATATCCCAAACTCGCCATTTCTCATTCTTATCTCTGAGCATCTGCCTTGAGAGGGTCATGTTTCTTATCTCTATGAAAGAAGGAGGGAAGGAATATCGTATCTTCCTCCTGAGAAAACCGATATGTGAAGGAAGTGATAATAAATGATCTTAGAAGGAGAAAGAGGAAGGCGGTCGTGCTTCACCTAAGATGATGTATTGTGTGTGGAGAGGCGATCGTTTTAGCTATACAGGTCTAGTAACCTAACCTAACCTAACCTAACCTAACCTAACCTAACCTAAAACATGAATCCAGTTTCCAAAGTCGATACACATACAGTAAAAAACTCGTTTATTTATTGTTCGGTTACATGTTAATAAGTTCCGTTGATTACAGGTGACAGGTAGGTCAGTAATTCATGTACATTCAGGTCAGAGGGAGGTCAATATGTCATGTATGTTGATTGCGAGTCACAGGTGCGATCTAGCGGGGTATATGTTTCAGAGAGAGAGAGAGAGAGAGAGAGAGAGAGAGAGAGAGAGAGAGAGAGAGAGAGGGAGAGAGGGAGGATATTCTTTGATGTTGCTCTATCCTACTTTGTGTGTGTGTATGTGTGTGTGTTTGTGTGTGTTATTGGTGTATTACGTATACATGTATTCACACACACACACACACACACAAGATTATAGAGATTATATGTGAGTGAAAGATTATTATTTTTATTTTATTTTTTGCTGTAGGTTGAGATAAAGGACATGTGAATGTTTTATATTTATATTACGGTTGTGTTATTTTATATATTTTGTCTTTGAATATCAATATGTATGTAAATAAATATAGCTGTGTCGATAAATGTGTATGTATGGTTGTGTATGGATTTGTATACACAGACCTAACTTCCTTTTTAACTTCTGTCTATCTATCTATCTACACACACACACACACACACACACACACACACACACACACACACACACACACACATATAACGAGACTTTCATAACTAGGGGATTAACAATTAGGTAAGATACACATCACCACAAACTTAGATGACTTTTCAATTCCAAAGTTTCTTGAGAGAAGTTATGGGGAAATATAAAATTGGATGGTAATTCAGAGTTTATCCAGACATTTTTTATGGGAAGGGGGAGAGGGAAGGATTGGGGGTTAAGGGGAAGGGTAGGGGTAATGGGGGAAGTAGGGGTTAAGGGGGAAGGGTAGGGGTAACGGGGAGGGATGGTAGGGGAGAGAAAAGGGTAGGGGAAAAGGAGGGTAGGAAAGGAGGAAGGGTCAGGGAGAATAGGCTGGGGAGATTAAGGGGAGGGAAGGAAGCTTGATTTTTAATTGGGGAGAAAAAAAAAAAACAGCAACTCATTTTCCAAAGCACTTGTCAAAAGGTCCTCAAAGTATTAATGTAGATAAATGTGTTGTTTACCATGTGGGAGAGCTGGTGGGTGGGTGGGTGGGTGGGTTGGTGGGTGGGTGGGTGAGCAAGTAGGCGGGTGGGTTTTGACTATTATTCCTGAAAGTCTGATGTTGAGTAGAATGTTTAAAAGCATTGGTTCTTGTAATTAAAACGTGAACCTAGTTTCCAAGGGTTCATACATGCAGATGGTTCGATATACGGTGGTTCATCTATACTGAACCATGAACAGTTTCCCAAAGAATGTATATCAAAAGAGCGAAGTATATATATATACTCAGTGTTTTGGGTAGATAACTAGGCCGAGTCCCGCCGTGTATACATCTTGGGTAAAGGTCACAGCTGGAGTTGTAGCTGGATTTGATTCACTGGGCTGTGTGTGTGGAGGGGAGGATGTTCTTTGATGCCGCCTGCTGTCTGTATCCTGGTGTGTGTGTGTTGTGTGTGTGTTATTACTGTATTTCGTGTTCTTGCACTTACACACACACACACACAAGTTTATGGAGAGAGATTATAACTGGATGTGTACCTGTGTTTCGTTGCAGGTTTTGGGTGTAGGTTAGGATAAATGGTGATGTGTATTAATTCATAAGCTCTTTCGCTATTAGGTGTATGTATGTATTTTACACGTATGGAAAAACATGATTTTATATCAACATATATGTATAATACACATACACATACATACAGACATACGTACACACACACATACAGACATGGATACACACACACACACACACACTCAAGCTATAACTTCCTGATGATAATTTCTTAAGACAAGATTTTAAGGCAAACAGTTTCTTAGTGGCGTTTTGGTTTACATATTTTAGAGTGGATTTGGAGGTAAACAATATTATCTTTTTTATAGGCAGACAATTAGTTCCTTGTTTGGAGAGTATTTTAAGGCAGACAATTATTTTTCATTGTTTTTCAGGGTCCTGTTGCAAGTTAACAGTCAGTTATAATACAAGTAACTACGGATAGCTCCAATCCACTTCTATTTAAAGGTAAGTGTATGATAATTACTTGTCAGGTACAGGTAACAAGGTAAATCGAATCATCATTTGCAGATTAGCAACCCCAGCTTATTTTATCTGATGATTAAACAGCTTAATGCCTTCCTTACCTAACCTGACTTAACATAACCTAACTTATCTATCCTAAATTAACCTAGTTTTAACCTAATCTAACCTATACTCACCCAGATAGCCTTAACGGGTTTAATTATCAGGTAATATAAGCTAGGGTGCCTAATTTTCAGGTGATTGGGTAACTTCATTGACGCATCACACTCTTAAGTTCTCGTCCTAAGGTTATATTGAATGGTTAGTAATATTTAGGTCAGGTGTGCCGAACAAAGGTAAAGTTAATTAGCTTTGGTTGGCTCCGTCAGTGGGTGGGTGAGTGAATGAGTGTGTGACGGAGTGGGTAGGTGGGTGAGTGAATGAGTGGGTGAGTGGGTGAGTGTGTGATGGAGTGGGTAGGTGGGTGAGTGATAAAGTCAAGTACAAGTTGATTCTTAGGTCATTTTACTCGTAATAGGTTCATAGTAATTGAGTTATAAAGGGTAGAACAGCCTATCACAGGGGGGAAAAAAGTCAAATTGCCTCCGCCAATGACAAAGTTGATTACAGTATAGTTTTATTAGTGCAGGTCATTATAGTTCACATTATTATCACAGGTAAAGGTCATTAACTTTAGTTCGTATAAAGTGCTCATTGACGATCTTGGGAGTTTCTTATTAATAAAATAAATTTGCCCCGTCAGTGAATAATTAAGTGGTCAAGTGAATTATAAGAGTTGTAGATGGATGAGAATAATATCAGATTTATTTTTTATTAATATTCCAAGTTGTTTTTTCTCTACAGTTGAGAGTATTAATATATTACCTGTGTTGTCAGTCAATCTGTATATACCTGTACCAATATTCAACACCCGTCTCGCTTCTCATCAATGACTAGAAAAATACTGACACGAATTACAGCTGTATATTGCATGGAGTCTGGCAATCATTAATACACGTCCAGAGTAATATTGGAAGCTGTCAGTAGAGTCTTTTTTATAATTAATTAGGGATTAATTAGATATGTTTTTATTAATTACCTGCTTACATGGATATTAATTTAATTATCTTATTTTTTATACTGAGTTTGTTATTAATACGAGGTTTTTTGTTGTAAATCGAGAGCTTTAGGTTAGTTTAGATTAGGCTAGATTAGATTAGATTGGGTTGGGTCAGATTAGGTTAAGTTAGGGGTTAGTTTTGGTTGGATGTGGATAAGTTAGGTTAGATTATATAAGGGTGCGTTCGATTAGAATAGATTAGGCTGCATTAGGTTAGGTTAGGTCAGGTTAAGTTACGTTTGGTTGGATGTGGTTAAATTAGGTTAGATTACAAAGTTGGGTCAGATTAGATTAGGTTAGATAAGGTTAGGTAAGGTTAGGATAGGTTAGATTAGATTAGATAAGGTTAGGTTAGGTTAGATTAGGTTAGATAAGGTTAGGTTAGGTTAGATTAGGTTAGGTTAGGTTAGGTTAGGTTAGGTTAGGTTAGATTAGGTTAGGTTAGATTAGGTTAGATTAGGTTGTGGGATATAGTAGTGTGTTTTAAATAACTCGTGACCCCCAAAACCAACTGGTAAATGCTATACAAATCTACCATACACCAGAGGCAAATGTTCCGTCAGGCTAGATTGTGGTAGTTGTCAGGTTAGATTGTGTGTCAGGTTAGATTGTGGTAGTTGTCAGGTTAGATTGTGGTAGTTGTCAGGTTAGATTGTGGTAGTTGTCAGGCTAGATTGTGGTAGTTGTCAGGCTAGATTGTGGTAGTTGTCAGGCTAGATTGTGGTAGTTGTCAGGTTAGATTGTGGTAGTTGTCAGGCTAGATTGTGGTAGTTGTCGGAAGCTGGGTGTGGTAGTTGTCCAGGCTAGATTGTGGTAGTTGTCCGGCTAGATTGTGGTAGTTGTCAGGCTAGATTGTGGTAGTTGTCAGGCTAGATTGTGGTAGTTGTCAGGCTAGATTGTGGTAGTTGTCCGGCTAGATTGTGGTAGTTGTCAGGATAGAAAAAATGGAAGGAGGTAGGGAAGGAGAGATGAAGGGAAGTAGGAAGGAATAAAGAAGGAGAAAGAAAGGTAAGGAAGGAGAGGTGAGGAGAGGTAGGGAAGGAGGATTTACTTTACATCCATAATAATATAGCCAATATCTTTATCTAAATATTGAAACACAGTAAAATAAAATATTATATTATATGGAGGTCAACATTTGTGTACAGGTGGCCGAAAAATACCTGACGCCTGACAATCAACGTTACCAGTATATACAATATGTGTGTGTGTGTGTGTGTGTGTGTGTGTGTGTGTGTGTGTGTGTGTGTGTGACTTCCTCCATTTTATATATATTTTTTATATGTGTTGTGTATGATGTGTGGTGTATGTTGTGGAAGGTGTATGATGTGTATGTTGTATAGTATGTATAATGTATTAACTGTAGTGTGTGTGTTGATGGTAGGGTGGGGAGTGGGTTCCTTAGGTGGTAATATTGTTTTATTGCTGTAATAATAATAATAATAATAATAATGATAATAATAATAATAATAATAATAATAATAATAATAATAATAATAATAATAATGATACTACTACTACTACTACTACTACTACTAACAGACATACAATACACTTATATAATTACACACATAGTTAATTAATCTGCCTGCCATTATTCCTGAGACGATTAACAAGTTATAAACAAAATCCCCCCAAAAGAAGCAAAATCCTCTCAGGTAACAAGCCACTCAGGTAACAAAAGGCTGAAGTAATTAACTCCAATCCTCCCTTTAAAAAAGTTGAAATAAAAGACAATATTTTTTTAATGTACAACAAAAGACTAAGTAATTTATGGTAATTTTGCCCCCCCAAAAGAAAGAAAGACAATTGCCTTTTTTTCAAATTATCAAAATGAGTATTGAACTTTTTTTTAAATTACAGGTAAAAAGTAATTTGCATATAGTATCCTGTAATAAACTCAGGTATTTACGTATTGGCATCGAAGTTTTCATTAAATTCCCTTTAACTCTGAGGAACTGTACTGTAACACTTATACTTTAACAAGGTATTGACACAGGTATAAGGTATATTTATGTACTTTTCTACCCATTAATTGGTTTGGTAACTTACCTTTCTCGTTCAGCACAGTTTAAGATTAATGATAATGATGTTAAGGATAACTTATAACCTTTCTTGGGATGTTAAGTCTTTCTTGTGTGAGGTTTATTGTGTCCCATTGGCTGTAGTCAGTCATAAAAATGTTTCAAGTCTCGAGGGAAAATAGTTCTCCTTATTTTGAGAAGTTAAGTCTCATTAACTTCAATAACTTCAATAAACTTAACTTTCCCGATAGATTATGTCCTTCTTGCGAGAGAAATACGTCTCGCTGGCCTCGGTAACTTGCGAATCTTCATGGCACAAAACGAATTTCCGCTGACACCAAACTTGGAGAAAAATGTCATTAATTACGAAACTAGTAAAAGAAAACTCGTTAATCAGGTTTCGTCGAGGGATTAAAACGTGCTATATCTTATCCTCTCTCTTGAGTCGATAAGTGGAGGATTTCGGCAGGCGTGTGTGTGTGTGTTTGTATGTCTATGAGCCAGTGTGTGCGAGTGGGGGTGGAGATCACCGTCGGCAGAGCGGTACGAGTGCACGTCCTACTGCTACCGAGTTCACGGCGATACTGAGAGCTCAAGTCGGTCTGCTGCTGCCACTACACCAACTCTCTCTCTCTCTCTCTCTTTCTCTTTCTCTTTCTCTCTCTCGGATGGTCTCAGGTGCTCAAGGGAGGGAGGGAGGGAAGGGGTGGCTTATCGAGAGAGCAAGAGGGACAGGGGTGAGAGGGGAAGACAAGGAGAAATGAGAGGGGAGAGAACAGACTCGTTGATTGTGTTTCCAGGTGTAATCAGACATGTCTGTGTGTGTAGGTAACTGACTCCCGCCTTGGGTTGACCGTCTATACTCAGGTGCAAACACAGCCTCACTCACAACACAGCTCTCATAAACAACATCCTCACTGACTCATCACAAACACAACCCCACCACCCACTTACAACACAACCCCAGAACCCACTTACAACACAACCCCACCACCCACTTACAACACAACCCCACCACCCACTTACAACACAACCCCACCACCCACTTACAACACAACCCCAGAACCCACTTACAACACAACCCCAGAACCCACTTACAACACAACCCCACCACCCACTCACAACACAACCCCAGAACCCACTCTACAACACAACCCCAGAACCCACTTACAAACACAACCCCAGAACCCACTTACAAACACAACCCCACCACCCACTTACAACACAACCCCACCACCCACCTCACAACACAACCCCAGAACCCACTTACAACACAACCCCAGAACCCTTACAAACACAACCCCAGAACCCACTTACAAACACAACCCCACCACCCCTTACACACACAACCCCACCACCCACTTATAACACAACCCCACCACCCACTCACAACACAACCCCACCACCCACTCACAAACACAACCCCAGAACCCACTTACAACACAACCCCAGAACCCACTTACAAACACAACCCCAGAACCCACTTACAAACACAACCCCACCACCCACTTCACAACACAACCCCACCACCCACTCACAACACAACCCCAGAACCCACTCATAACACAACCCCACCACCCACTCTCACAACACAGCCCCACCACCCACTCACAACACAACCCCACCACCCACTCAACACACAACCCCACCCACTCACAACACAACCCCACCACCCACTCACAACACAACACCACCACCCACTCTCACAACCCCACCACCCACTCACAACACAACCCCAGAACCCACTTACAACACAACCCAGAACCCACCACAACACAACCCCACCACCCACCACACACCCACCACAACACAACTCACCAACTTCTGTACCACAAGACACAAACACTTAGCTTGTCCACTTCAGAGAGAAATAAACAAAAATATAAAACAAAATAACAGGAATTTCATACCCTGGAAAAAAGTTTACCAATAACGTCTAGACTGACAGTGAATCCATCTATTTTTTATCAATTTTTTTCCTCTATCTACAGGGTGTCTCAGGAATTGTATACAGGGTGTCTCAAGAATTGTATGTAGGGTGTCTCAGAATGTGTATAGTGTCTCAGAAAATGATATACCTTTTCTGAGACACCCTGAATGCATTTTTCTGAGACATCCTGTATACATTTTCTGAGACACCCTGTATGTTGTTTCCGTTAGGTTAAAAATTAAACTTATCAACACATTGTACAGGTATGCTAAACATTACCTGCCAAACATTACACATTAACCATTTTCTCCTCAAACATCACAACATTGCCAACATCACAGCATAACACAGCCAAAACGTTACACATAGTAGTAAATTGTGTCTAATGAGGCTGTTAACGAATACAAAATGTAGTTGGGACTAGTTACGACACACGAGGCGACAATACGAGTTTATTCCCAGTTTACGCTTGTTGTTTTTAAAAGTTATTGCTTCACTGTGAATTTTAATTACGAAATACTGGAACACAAAAGACTTGCCCTCCTCCAAGATAATATTTATAATAATAATAATAATAATAATAATAATAATAATAATAATAATAATGTACTAAAAATACAGAAATAATTATAATCACTTTGGTATATATATATGGTATAATGTGTATGTATGTATGTATGTATGTATGTATGTATGTATGTATGTATGTACTGTATGTATGTATGTATGTATGCGAGTTGATTAATCTACCATTAACTGTCGACTAGACCTAAAATAGACTGACAGAGGAGGACGGAGTGAGTCACATTACATAACTTGGGAACCTGCCAATTTATCTATCTATCTATCTATCTATCTATCTATCTATCTATCCATCTATCTACTTTAATATGTCTCATGTGCTCAAGTTAAATTTTTGTTTATATCATTTAATCTATACTTTTAAACACGCGACATTGATCCATAATTTTTAAAAACTTGACAATATTGTTTAAAAAGAAATAATTTAGGCTTTAGATCGATCAAGATAAAACTGTGTTGAAAAAATAATTATATTACAGACAGACAAACAGAACCGGGGGGTGTAAATATAGCAATGGCTTTTATACATGTTATTGTTGGAGTCAAAGGTAAAAGTTATATAGGAGGAGGAGAGATATTGTGTCTCTATCTCTGTAATGGATAGCTCTATATACAGTACAGTGTGTGTGTGTGTAGATGGATGGATGTATGGATGTGTGTATGTATGTATATTATTATTATTATTATTATTATTATTATTATTATTATTATTATTATTATTATTATTATTATTATTTATTTATTTATTTTTATTTTTATTTTTATTTTTTGTAGTAGTATAGAAGCAGTAACGGTAACAGAAAGTAGTAGTAGTAGACGTAGCAGAAGTAGTAGCAGAAAGTTACAGTAGTAGTAGTAGTAGTAGTAGTAATAGTAGTATTATGTCACGAATACCACCAACTATTTCAAGTATGACCGCGTGTTGTCAGGGTGAGTGTGTGGTGAAGGACCTTTAGTGGTGTAGACGAGGCTCGGGGTCAGCTTCTCTGTGAGTGAGTCTCCGTAAGCAATGGTCTCTCCTCTTTGACTTAAGTGAGGGAATTCGGGTCAAGTGTGTGAGAAATCGAGACGTGTGTGAGTGTGAGGAACTTGTGAGTGTGTTGGAGTGAGTGTTTTAGAATGTGTGTGTGTGTTAGAATGTGTGTGTGTGTGTGTTATAATGTGTATGTGTGTGTGTGTGTGTGTGTTTAGATTGTCTGTGTTAGAATATCTATGTGTGTGTGTGTGTGTGTGTGTGTGTGTGTGTGAACTGGTGTGTGGGAAGGGGAGTTACACAATAAAAATTACAAAATACATATAATTCACAGGTAAAAAAAAAAACAGCAGCATCCAATTGGTAGAGAACAGAAACAGTATTTATAGCACATTGATGAAACAAAAACAGGAATTTTTACAGAAGAATACGGAACTTATTGTTTTTTAGTTAATTAATGCAAAACAGGTGTTCAGGCTCAGGTAATGAAAATAATCATCAAGGAAGAGAAAACAAATATATATATAATTTTTTTCTTTTGTTTATCTTTGTTTTTATGTTCAAAGTTGTGTTTTTTCTGTTTTCTGTTTGTTTTCTGTTGTTTTCTGTTTATTTTCTGTTGTTTTGTATTGTTTTCTGTTGTTTTCTGTTTGTTTTTTGTTGTTTTGTCTCTTTTTTATGTTTTCTGTTTGTTTTCTGTTTGTTTTCTGTTTTTCTGTTCATATCGTTTTTTGTTTGTTTTTCTATTCATAGTTGTGTTTTTCTGTTGTTTTCTGTTCATAGTGTGTTTCTATTGTTTTCTGTTTTTCTGTTCATAGTCGTTTTTTCTGTTGTTTTTCTGTTCATAGTTGTGTTTCCTGTTGTTTTTCTGTTGTTTTTCTGTTCATAGTTGTGTTTTTCTGTTGTTTTCTGTTGTATTTATCATGTTAGTAAAACCAACAGGAGGTATACAACATGCCTCTCATAACGACCTGTCAGGTGCCCCGGTGGTTCTTTATCAATACTAAACTTGTTGGAGAAATCACCCAAATTTGTTTATCTACTTGGTGGCTGTGTATGGGGGAGGAAGGAGAAAGGGGAGGAGGAGGAGGAGGAGGAGGGAGGAGGAGGAGGAAGATATGTGTTCGTATTAGAGTGAAATTTCTCGATCATTTGTTAGGAGAAGGAGGAGGAGGAGGAGGGGCAAAGAGGAAGAAGAAAGAAAGAAGAGGAAGAAAGAAAGAAGAAGAAAGAAAGAAGAAGGAGAGGAAGATAGGTAGAGGAAGAGGAGGAGGAAGAGAAAGAAGAGATATAGTTTTGGATTGGAATAAAATGGTTCGGTTATCAATAAATATATTCTGTCTCGTATTGTTGGGAAATACAGACATAGGAGCGGGAGGTGTGGCGCTTTAAAACAGAAATATGACAAGGTTTAGGTCACAGAGAGAGCATTTAAAAACATACTATACAATACTTTTAAGACATCACCTACGAGTTATTAATCATTCTTGATATTCCGCGGATCATCACTCAACACTATGCAAAATTCTGGACACGGAGTCATTATTAATGTTGATTTATGGTGCTGAAGTCTCTCCCCCTGAATGAATGGATGTTATGAGTGCAGGAAATTACCAGCTGGTGTGTGTGTGTGTGTGTGTGAGACGTTGGACTCACATTAACTGAAGTTTCTAATACATGTCAAAGGCACCAAGAGACGCTGGGAGCTAATGGGTGAGAGAGAGAGAGAGAGAGAGTGAGGTTAATCTGTAGGAAGTCTATTTTCTTATCAAAATATAAGTTAAAAAATACCAAATGTTATCATATATTTAGCCATACAAACTAAATTTATATCCTCCCACAAAAATCTATCAGAAGAAATGAAAATTGTAAATATTTTTTTGTTGAGGAAGGATGTTGAACTTTGAGTTCAATACAAATTATAAATACAAATTATATGTTTTATCATGACTGGTGCTGACATCCGGGAAATATGTACATTTTATTTACCTGAACAGAATAGCAACACACACGCTTCACTGTGTTTTGCCGAAGAAGAATTTTGGGTTACCGAGAACAAAATATCTCAGAATGTCAACAAAATATATCCCGTACCTTACCTAGCCTAACCTAACCTAATTTTGGCTGAAGAAAGTCCCTGATAGACAGGACAAATACTAAGTTGTTTAATATAATATACTTCACGAGGAGTCTATAATATTCTGTTTAGGTATGTTTATATGTATGATTGTATGTGTGTGTGTATTTGTGTATTTATGCTTGTGTGTATGCGTGTATTATGTGTGTGGGCGTCAACATACAAACAGACACTAAGCTGACCAGTTTGACAGGATCCTTACCACAATGTTCCGACACTCACTCCCCGACACAGTTCCGGGAATTATTATTATTTTTTTGGTACCAGAGATTTTCCCGGAGTGTTGAGGAGACGGACTGTGGTATCAAAGGCATGAAGTGTTTGATGTTTGTTTGAGTGTTGAGTGGAAGTTCTCAGCTGAGGTGTTAGTAATTACAGCAGCACATACCTGTAGTGTAGGTGTGGGAGAAGGTTTAGTTCATAGTGGTATAAAATATAGGAAAACCAAGAAAAATTATTTATAGGAAAGCTACTAGCCAGACTCTCTCTCTCTCTCCTCTCTCTCTCTCTCTCCTGAAAAAGTACTCGACAAACCACAGACAATTTTCCCCATCTTTCCTACAACTATTTTGTCCTGTTTTTTTGTCCTGCCAGATTCACCCCCACCCCCAGCCCCTTGATAGATTCAGCTTCCTCCCGACTAAGATCAGGAGAAAATGCAGCAAACTTTCTTCCCACACACACCACACACACACACACACACACACACACACACACACACACACACACACACACACACACACACACACACACAACTTTCGCTCTTGAGAATTATCCCAGTTGTGTGTTGGCGATCTTTGTGTGACCAATTAAGAAACCCATAAGGAGCTTACCTGAGTCGTCTTTTATTTATCGTCTTAAAGCGGCTTACCTTGATCTGTGTGTGAGAGAGAGAGAAGAGTGTGATGGGAGGATGTTCTGTTGTTCCAGGTAGTCAGCTAATTAGGTCAGCTGGTAAAGAACAAGTAGTCGCTCCAACAATGGACAGGTTCGTGGAATGGAGATCATGCTGTCTGGTCCGTGGTGTTCATGGTCCTTTCTTTTCTACGTACGCGATGGTTCTTGGAAGGAGGAAGAGGAGGAGGAGGAGGAGCAGGGAGAAAAGGAGGGGAGGAGAAGGAAGAGGAATAGGAATAATGGGAGGATTGGAAGGACAAGGGATGGAGGGAGAAGAGGAGGAGGAGGAGGGAAGACAGGCATAGGTGAGAGAGGAGAGACAGGTCAGGTGAGGAGACAGGTACAGGTGAGGGAAGACAGGTAGGAGACAGGTCAGGTGAGGAAGACAGGTACAGGTGAGGAGAGACAGGTACAGGTGAGGGAAGACAGGTACAGGTGAGGGAGAGACAGGTACAGGTGGGGGAAGACAGGTACAGGTGGGGAGAGACGGTACAGGTGAGGGAGAGAGAGGTACAGGTGAGGAGACAGGTACAGGTGAGGGAAGACAGGTACAGGTGAGGGAAGACAGGTACAGGTGAGGGAAGACAGGTACAGGTGAGGGAAGACAGGTACAGGTGGGAGAGAGACAGGTACAGGTGAGGGGGAGAGACAGGCATGGTGAGGAGAGACAGGTGCAGGTGAGGGAGACAGGTACAGGTGGGGGAAGACAGGCACAGGTGGGGAGCAGTTCAGTGGGGAAGACAGCAAGGTGGGGAAGACAGGTACAGGTGGGGAAGACAGGTGCAGGTGGGGGAAGACAGGTGCAGATTGAGGGAGACAGGTACAGGTGAGGGAAGACAGGCATGGGTGAGGGAGACAGGTGCTGAGGGAAGACAGGGTACAGGTGAGGGAAGACAGGCAAGGTGAGGGGAGAGAGACAGGTGGGTGAGGGAAGACAGGTGCAGGTGAGGGAAGACAGGTACAGGTGAGGGGAGAAGGTGCAGGTGAGGAAGACAGGTACAGGTGAGGGGAAGACAGGTGCAGGTGGGGGGAGACGACAGGTGAGGAGACAGGTACAGATTGAGGAGACAGGTACAGGTGAGGGAAGACAGGTGCAGGTGAGGGGAGACAGGTACAGTTGAGGGAAGACAGGTGCAGGTGAGGGAAGACAGGTACAGTGAGGGGAGACAGGTACAGGTGAGGGGAGACAGGTACAATTGAGGGAAGACAGGTGCAGGTGAGGGGAAGACAGGTGCAGGTGAGGGAAGACAGGTACAGGTGAGGGAAGACAGGTGCAGGTGGGGAAGACAGGTGCAGGTGAGGGGAGACAGGTACAGGTGAGGGAAGACAGGCATGGTGAGGAAGACAGGTACAGGTGAGGGAAGACAGGTACAGGTGAGGAAGACGGAGCATGGTGGGGGAGAGACAGGTGCAGGTGAGGGGAAGACAGGCAGGGTGAGGGGAAGACAGGTACAGGTGAGGAAGACAGGTACAGGTGAGGGGAAGACAGGTACAGGTGAGGGGAGACAGGTACAGGTGAGGGAAGACAGGCATAGGTGAGGGGAAGACAGGTACAGGTGAGGGAAGACAGGTACAGGTGAGGGAAGACAGGCATAGGTGAGGGAAGACAGGTGCAGTTGAGGGGAAGACAGGTGCAGGTGAGAGGCAGGGAGGAGAGGTGGGTGAGGGAGGGTGCACAGGTGGGGAAGACAGGTACAGTGAGGGGAGACAGGTGCAGGTGGGGGAAGACAGGTACAGGTGAGGGGAGAAGACAGGTGCAGTTGGGGGAGACAGGTGCAGGTGGGGGGAGAGACAGACAGGTGAGGGGGAGACAGGTGCAGGTGAGGGGAAGACAGGTACAGGTGAGGAGAGGACAGGTACAGGTGAGGGGGAAGACAGGTACAGGTGAGGGGAAGACAGGTACAGGTGAGGGAAGACAGGTAACAGGTGAGGGAAGACAGGTGCAGGTGAGGGAAGACAGGTACAGGTGAGGGAAGACAGGTACAGGTGAGGGAAGACAGGTACAGGTGAGGGAAGACAGGTACAGGTGAGGGAAGACAGGTACAGGTGAGGGAAGACAGATTTTATAGTTAGGTAATAATAATAATAATAATAATAATAATAATAATAATAATAATAATAATAATAATAAACATCATCATCACTACAATAATTAACCCTCCACAACAGCGCTTCAATAGACTATTATACATGGATGAAACATAATGACTTTACATCATTTATTATTCATTAACAAGACTCGGACAGCCAGCCTCGGACATTTTACTACAGTACATTATTATATAAAACTCGTGTCCAACCTTCCGTTCATTTCCGATGGTCATTAAAAATATGATTATCAACGTGGAAAAATACTGGTTGGTCATTTCGGGTTAATTCCTGCTATATTATGTTATATGCTTGGTATATTCCTGGTGTATTGCTGGTATATTCTTGGTATATTCCTGGTATATTCTTGGTATATTCCTGTTACATTCTTGGTATATTCTTGGTATTTCCTGTTATATTCCTGGTATATTCTTGGTATATTCCTGTTACATTCTTGGTATATTCCTGGTGTATACCTGGTATATTCTTGGTATATTCCTGTTATATTCTTGGTATATTCTTGGTATATTCCTGTTACATTCTTGGTATATTCCTGGTGTATACCTGGTATATGCTTGGTATTTCCTGTTATATTCCCGGTATATTCTTGGTATATTCCTGTTACATTCTTGGTATATTCCTGGTACATTGCTGGTATATTCCTGGTATATCCCAGTCAAGGGTCTAACTCATATTAATGGTATGGGTCAAAGGTTTGTTTAATATACGCTTGAATTCCGTCCCACTGCGCTTGGTATTTTCCCCCTGGTAGAATTCTTGTCCGCCACGCTTTAGCATTTGTAAGATTACTTGTTTTTTGTTTTCCTGGTGTTTTTATTTATTTCTTATACATTTAAGGGCGTTACTAGTCACCACAATCAGAGGTTTAAATCACCGTACTCAAAGGGTTAAATCATCGTACTCAAAGGGTTAAGTCACCGTACTCAAAGGGTTAAGTCATCGTACTCAAAGGGTTAAGTCATCGTACTCAAAGGGTTAAGTGGCAGTTACTTCAATCCTTAAAGGAGTGTTGGTAATACGAGCCTGTCTGTACCTTGTGTGTGTGTGTCGACAAACATATTCCCCCTCTCAGATTATCTCGACGATGTAACAGTGCCAGTCATATAGATTTATTTCCCAGCACTTCATGGATTCCCTACAGCAGAGAGAGAGAGAGAGAGAGAGAGAGAGAGAGAGAGAGAGAGAGAGAGAGAGGGGGGGGCATCAGGTAGAACTATTTAACGCCCATCATCCAGAAAATTAATGAATAACACTCAAGAATAATATTTCTCCTTTAGTTCAGAAACCCTCTATGTCTCTTTTAACTATCAATATAACCAACTCGTTAGAATATACAAATAATAAAAGTAAAATAAAACCAAAATCCTTTACGTTAAACCATTGGATGTTGTGAGTGATAAAACCGATATGGAAAAATACTCTAAAAGCCAATCGTGTTTCAAAACAACCTGTCCAAATATTAAAGTAAAAACAAAAATAAAATAAAATAATCCCCCCAAAATACTGACCATTTTTGTATATTTAACTCTGGAGGTATTTTGTAGTTATAGAGTTAAGGTAGAGTCTCAGAGTAGGTGTGGTGCCATTAGCAGGTATGATGAGACAGGTGTTCGTCTCGGTTCACAGGTCAGTATATCTCGTACAGGTAGTCAGAGAAACACTTGACGTCACGGAGTAGCAGGGAAATACATAATGACGTCAGAGAAAAGTAGATATACACATTAGTGAATTCATAGAAAAACACTGATATACGACTCTACATATAATTCTCCTCGTTTGCAAGTCATTATGTAGACTGTGTACACATATTGACCCCGGCCTCCCACTAGAGCTGTTGGGTCAAATATGTAACTCATTAACCTGTTGTTGACCTCATTATAGTGTGTTTATTTTTAACCTATCAATATATTGTGTTTTTTATGTTTATATTATGTTTTTTTAATTATTTTTTTATTTACATTCGTTTTTTACGGTTGTTTTCTTTTATATGAAGGTTTATTTACATATTGATTTACGTATATTTGTGTATTTACAGGTTTGGTTACAGATATATGCAGGTTCTTTTACACAAGTTGAGGGTTTTTTTACGTGTATTTGTTCGTGCAATTTAGTATTTGTACGTTAATGCATTACACATTTATACACATTTACAGGTGGATTTATACACACGTGTTTATTTACACATATTTATACGTAGAAATTACATATATACAACCCCTGTCTGACAGCCTTCACCATCACTGACACCACCACTACCACTATTACTGCTGCCACCACCACCACCACACACCATCATCACCACCCACCACCCCTACTACAAACACTACCACCCATACCTCCACCACCATCACCATCACCAACACCACACCACACACCACCACCACCTTCATCACCATCACCATCACCATCACCATCACCATCACCATCACCATCTTCGTCTCATTGGTACATATTATGCCTTAATCCCTTCACGTTGGGATAAGCTCCTGCCATTTCTTGCAATTGAAATTCACTGGGGGTGTCATTAGAGGTCATGTAGGGTCATTGGAGGTCATCAAGGGTCATTGGAGGTCATTAAGACACACTGGGGTTCATTTGGGTTCGGTGGGATTCATTGGGGATCCCTGAGACATATTGGGATTCATTCAGGTTCATTGGAGTAGAGTGATGAACCCTTTGGTAGCGTCTTGTCCTGGTACTCGACCCTCTCACTCGACC
This sequence comes from Homarus americanus, assembly GCF_018991925.1. Classification (NCBI taxonomy): domain Eukaryota; kingdom Metazoa; phylum Arthropoda; class Malacostraca; order Decapoda; family Nephropidae; genus Homarus; species Homarus americanus. The sequence continues at coordinate 655,864 of NW_024732537.1, forward strand.
CTCCCACTTGTCCCTCCCACTCGGCCCTCTCACTCGATCCTCTTACTCGACCCTCTCACTCGACCCTCTCACTGGCCCTCTTACTCGACCCTCTCACTCGACCTTCATATGTCATTCGACCCTTTCATTCGACCTCCACCTATCACTCGACTCTCACTCGGCCCTCCCACTCGGCCCTCTCATTCGACCTTCACCTCTCATTCGACCCTCTTCAGAAACTCTTGAATTGCCCATCTGGTTCCCGGATGGTTGAGACAGTTGCAACCAATCAACGCCCAGGTAGACAGATGTAACCAATCAGCGCCCAGGTAGACAGATGTAACCAATCAGCGCCCAGGTAGACTCGTTGCTGGGGGATTGAGGCGGTGTTAATGAGGGGGATTAGCGGGAGGAAGGAGTGACTAGTGGCGTGTTTCCTTGTGTATATGTGGGGGGGCAGGGAGGAAGGGGAGATGGGAGTGGGAGGAACAGGAGGAGGGAGGGAGGGGGATACGTTAGGGAAGAAGAGGAGGGAGGAGGAAGAGGGGGGAAGGAGGGACAGGAGGAGGAGGGAGAGGGAGGGAGATCATGGAGACGGAGGAGGATGGGAAGAAATGATGATAAAGCGGAGGAGGGAGGAGGAGGAGGAGGAGGAGGAGGGGAAGAACCGAAAAAAAATCGAAAAAAATCATCGATGCATTTTTCATTAATTATATCAAAGCTGAAGGTCACTTGTCTTGCCAACATACTCATGACAAACGATACTTCTTTTTTGTTTCAAATTTTTTCTTGTTATTATCGGAAGAGATGAACATTAAAGTCAGAATTCTCGACCAATGATTCACTCTAAGATTTATAGTGATTGGCAGCAGTGTGTGTGTGTGTGTGTGTGTGTGTGTGTGTGTGTGTGTGTCTAGCCATAATCACACGGTGGAGGGGGGACTATCACACGCCTCTCACCAAACACCCATCAATTAGAATATCAAATACGAGTTATCTCTCTCTCGTGAATTAAGCATCGCTCTTAAGGCAATCTGTGTAGTGATGCTGGTCCTGTGAGTTGATCTCTCTCTCTCTCTCTCTCTCTCTCTCTCTGATGTGAGGCAATATTTTGATGAGCCGGGCCCCGGTTCGATCGTTTCAGGAGCTTATGTTTATATTTACATATTATATTTGGGTGTGTTTAAAGTCACCAGTGATGATTTGATGTCGTTCATACATACATACATACATACATACATACATACATACATACATACATACATACATACATACATAAATACATCCATACATCAGTCGTTAAGTGACCCGTCCTCGCATGTCACTGATTCCCGCTCTTGATTCCTATTCCTGGTTCCTGTTCGTCAATTCCCATTCAAGATTCCCGCCGCTAATTCCCAGTATTCGGCTAATACACCTTTAACCTGGTCATCAATTTGCAGTGTCTCTTCCTTACCATCTTTTCACCTCAGAGAAAGTGGTTTGAGGCGTCGCTTTTTCTCTCTCGATCATAAACAAGTGAATGAAAGTTGGGATTGGCTAGTTAGTGTGTGTGAAGACAATGGGGATGACTGGAATGAGAGAGAGAGAGAGAGAGATACCTGAGTGTTGGAACAAAGGGAAACAAGAAACGGAAAAGCCAAAAAGATTGTGGAAAAATAACGTGCACACACACACACACACACATACCCCCACAAAATGTATCTGTGTGTGGGTGTTTGTTTAGTAAAATGTTTAGTGGGGTGTGTGTGTGTGTGTGTGTGTAGTGAAGTGTGCGTGTGTCGTGAAGTGTATGTGTGTGTGTGTGTGTGTGTGTGTGTGTAGTGAAGTGTATGTGTGTGTGTGTGTGTGTGTGTGTGTGTGTGTGTGTAGTGTGTGTGTGTGTAGTGAAGTGTGTGTGTGTGTGTGTGTGTGTGTGTGTGTGTGTGTGTGTGTGTGTGTAGTGAAGTGTGTGTGTGTGTGTGTGTGTGTGTGTGTGTGTGTGTGTGTGTGTGTCAAGCGGCCATCAGCAAGCAGAGTTATTCATGGTCTGTGATGGTTAACTCTCATGATAACATGTTTGTCTGTCTGTTATGTCACCCCTGGGAGCCACGCCCTCCTGTCAGGGGAACCACGCCCACATTTGGCCTATATTAGCCATTCCCACCAAATCTAAGGGTGCCACGCCCACCTGTTCTAGATGTGACGTAAGTGGCTCACACTCTCCTCCCTGACCAATTAAAACGAACCATTTAATTTCGTCTAATTCTGACCGGCGAGAACCCACTCAAGCAGGAACACCATTTACCTACTTAATAAACCTCTTGTCTTGAAGATAATGACTGTGTAATGACTGTTAATGAAGTGGGATCTATATTGGTATAATGACTGGTGTCTATATTGGTATAATGACTGGGGACTATATTTGTATAATGACTAATAATGAAGTGAGGTCTAAATATGTATAATGACTGGGAACTACATCTGTGTAATGACTGTATAATGAACTGCAGACTATATCTGTATAATGACTTAAGGAACTGTGGACCATATCCTCCTTTTCGTGGAAGTAACTGGGTCTAAAAATATGGTCCTGCCAAAACTAGTAGAGAAGACTTGACAGTTTACGAAGACCAAAATTAATTCAGGTTAGGTTAGGTTAGGTTAGGTTAGGTTAGGTTAGGTTAGGTCAGGTTAGGTTAGGTTAAAATAACATACGAGTAGTTAATCATGAGGTTAAATAAGCAGAGAGAGGGGAGGTTAATCTTCAGGTAACCAGCCACTTTTTTTTACTTAACCTTTACCTGTAATAAAGCTTCATTTAATAATACAGTAAGACAATAATAACCCGACATTAGACAGAGAGATTAAAGGAGACGGAGAGAAAGAGAAAAATGGTCCGTTTACGTGTTGGTGTTGATTATTTTCACCCCCCTCTACCCCCCTCCCCCTTACCCCTTCCTCCCTCAAACCCCTCTTCTCCTCATCCCCTTCCCTCACCCTTTCACTCCTCTCCCCTCTCCCCTCACCCCCTTCACCCCATCATGTTCTCGCCCTACTCACCCTTACCCCGACCCCTTCCCACCCTCACCCTTTACCTTCACTCCTACCCCCTTACCCCCTTCTCCCCCCACCACCTCACTCCCACAGTTATTAAGGCCACCGGACAGAGAATCATGAAGAGCAGCGTATAATTCTCTCTCCTTGTGTTCTGTAGATAACCTACTTTGTTATAGAACTCAGAATAATTAAACTCTATAATGTTATAAGCTACAGGTGTATTATGGAGTCTCACCTGTATTAGCCTTCGTTAATGAATCATCCTCCTGCACCTGTTTCTGTTGACATGACGCGCTCACCGTGAATACCTATTTAATTACCTTGATTACTCTCACCTGTGCAATACAATAACCATCTCAGCACGAGGTCGAGGAGGTAATGATAATTCTCACCTGTTCGTATAAAGTTAAGGGTATATTAAGGTCACCTGGTTTACCTATCACCTGGAATTCATGGTGTACCCTCTCTTCCCCTTTCCTCCCCTACCCCCCTCTCTCTCTCTCCTCTTTCTTTCTCCTTCCCTCCCTTTCCCTCTCTTCCCCTTTCCTTCCTCCTCCCTTTCCTCTCTTCCCCTTCCTCCTCCCTCCTTCCTCCCACCCCTCCCCTTTGTCTGTACACCCATGCCCCCCCTTTACAGGACACTGCCCCCCCCCCCCAATATCCCCTCGGCTCCCTGGTTCACGTGATCGAGTGCAGTGTAAACATTACTCTCCCACTCATCAAGGTGGACTTTACCTTGATGACCCATTTACTAAGTTCGCCTCAAACCCACAGTGAGTTTAGAGGACTCGACTGTCTACTTGTCTGTCTGTCTGTCTGTCTGTCTGTCTGTCTGTCTGTTTGTCTGTCGGTTTTATACGGTGGTAGGGGAGTGTTTATATGCAATGATTGAGATGTGATATTTATTAGGGAATTTATTTCTTGGGAGAGAGAGAGAGAGAGAGAGAGAGAGAGAGAGAGAGAGAGAGAGAGAGAGAGAGAGAGAGAGAGAGAGAGAGAGAGAGAGAGAGAGACGCCTCCTTCTCTCCCTCTCTTTTGGTATCTATGACAGCACTGAACCCCGTGCCACACATACTACATAGAGAGGTATTGATTCGTGTCTCCACTTCGTCGCTGATTGATCCAGCCTCTCCGTGTCTTGTCTCTGTGATGCTGTAGACAGGTTAGGTTGGGATAGGTTAGGTCGTATATATGTCCTAGAACGTGTAAATGCCTCGTAGATATCAACACTGACCCAGCCAATAACATCTCGTCAAAACAGATCTCAAATCCGTTAAGTCTCTCACAACCTGAAACCCAACCTTGTCCTTGGTCGGCTTGGCGTCTCTCCCTCCCATCGTAAACACGTGTAAGATCTCCTTCATGCTCTCTCAACCCCTGGTAAGGATTCTCAAAGGCTCTTGTGTTAATATTACCTTCACCTTAACTTAACACAGGTAAGGATTCTCAAAGGCTCTTGTGTTAATATTACCTTCACCTTAACTTAACACAGGTCGTCGTCAAAGGGTTAAATTATCGTCGTTAAAGGGTCAAAGGGTTAACACAGTGATGACGTCTTCGTGGAATGTCTGTTGAAATATATTCCACGTATTTGGAGGCTTGAGAACGCATCTGACTCAATTACGCTACAGCAAGAGAGAGAGAGAGAGAGAGAGAGAGAGAGAGAGAGAGAGAGAGAGAGAGAGAGAGAGAGAGAGAGAGAGAGAGAGAGAGAATGAGGTGGAAAGGAGATAGGCAGAACAAAAGGATAGGCGTTGGAGGCGGGTTGGTGAGTGAGTGAGTGTGAGTGAGGAGTGAGTGGAGTGAGTGAGTGAGTGAGTGAGTGATGTTGGAGAGATGAAGGAAAGACAAAGTTGTTTTCCTTGTAAAGTAAATGAGTGAGAGAGAGAGAGAGAGAGAGAGAGAGAGAGAGAGAGAGAGAGAGAGAGAGAGAGAGAGAGAGAGAGAGAGTCACCCAAGCAACACTTCTCTACACACAATATTCCTCCGCCTCCAAGACCTTCCCAGACAACCTTGTCAGAGCAAAATGTTAAAAAATAAAATATTAATTGAGGTAACTTTAGCCTTCTCTCACCTTCCTGGTCTCCTGACATTTCCCCTCCTCTGAGTTAACCATTTGGTCATATAGGTAATATAAGACCCTTCAAGAATTGGCTTAAGTGTGATTTTCTGTTTTGATATGAGATTTTAAAACATTTTTGTTGTGGCCCCCCTCTCTCTCTCTCTCTCTCTCTCTCCTCTCTCTCTCTCTCTCTCTCTCTCTCCACGACCCCACACACCCAGGACCAGATGACAAAGAACACCGATCTTTTGTTGACACTCACGAGTCATAATTCGCCAGAGGAGACTTGTTTGGGAGACTCGATCTGGTTCCTCCCTCAATCAGAAGAAGGGTCTTGGGGGGGGAGGAGGTGTTGGGGGGAGAGATGAGGGAGGTGAGAAGGAGGAGAGAGAGTTGGGGAGAAGTTGAGGGAGGTGGGGAGGTGAGGTAGGGGGGTGTTTGGCAGCCAACCAGAATCGTATCATTGACGTCGATGGATCAGATGGTTAGTTGGTGCAGCTCTTCAGGCGAGATGTGATGTTGCACCGATTCTTTAAGTGAGATACGAGAACAAACATTGTCTTTCACCCGAGTCATCAAGAATGGCGGAAGAGACTTGTTATTCGTCTCTTGTTATGGTGATGGGGAGGTGCAGGGAAGGGGGTGGAGGGGAGGGAAGTGGTGGTGAGGGGGAAAGGGGGTGGAGGGGTAGGTGTGGGGAGGAGATGGTGGGAAGGAAGAAGATAGGGGAGGTAGTAGGTAGGAGGGAAGGTTGTGGGGAGGTGAGGTGGTATATTGTAGTAGTTTGTATAGGAAGACAAGTTACGGGGCCAACAGAGGCGGGAATAATATTCATGGTTCCTACGATATAATAAGGCATTAGATGGAAATTTATTCATGGGTGTCTAGTCTGGTTTTGCATTGTGGTGGTGATGTGTGGTAGGATGTTGTGGTGGTGGTGCTGGTGGTGTGTGGTAGGATGTTGTGGTGGTGATGCTGGTGATGTGTGGTAGGATGTTGTGGTGGTGATGCTGGTGATGTGTGGTAGGATGTTGTGGTGGTGATGCTGGTGATGTGTGGTAGGATGTTGTGGTGGTGATGCTGGTGATGTGTGGTAGGATGTTGTGGTGGTGATGCTGGTGATGTGTGGTAGGATGTTGTGGTGGTGGTGCTGGTGATGTAGGATGTTGTGGTGTGGTGCTGGTGATGTGTGGTGGGATGTTGTGGTGGTGGTGTGGTGATGTAGGATGTTGTGGTGGTGGTGCTGGTGGTGTGTGGTGGATGTTGTGGTGGTGGTGCTGGTGATGTGGTAGGATGTTGTGGTGGTGGTGCTGGTGGTGTGTGGTAGATGTTGTGGTGATGCTGGTGATGTGTGGTAGGATGTTGTGGTGGTGATGCTGGTGATGTGTAGGATGTTGTGGTGGTGGTGCTGGTGATGTGTGGTAGGATGTTGTGGTGGTGGTGCTGGTGATGTGTGGTAGGATGTTGTGGTGATGTGTGGTGATGTGTGGTAGGATGTTGTGGTGGTGATGCTGGTGATGTGTGGCAGGATGTTGTGGTGGTGATGCTGGTGGTCTGTGGTAGGATGTTGTGGTGGTGATGCTGGTGGTGTGTGGTAGGATGTGGTAGGTGCTGTGTGTGATGCTGGTGATGTGTGGTAGGATGTTGTGGTGGTGATGCTGGTGATGTGTGGTAGGATGTTGTGGTGGTGATGCTGGTGGTGTGGTAGGATTTGTGTGGTGATGCTGGTGATGTGTGGTAGGATGTTGTGGTGGTGGTGCTGGTGATGTGTGGTAGGATGTTGTGGTGGTGATGCTGGTGATGTGGTAGGATGTTGTGTGGTGATGCTATGATGTGTGGTAGGATGTTGTGGTGGATGCTGGTGATGTGTAGGATGTTGTGGTGGTGATGCTGGTGATGTGTGGTAGGATGTTGTGGTGGTGATGCTGGTGGTGTGTGGGATGTTGTGGTGGTGATGCTGGTGGTGTGTGTGGTAGGATGTTGTGGTGGTGGATGCTGGTGATGTGTGGTAGGATGTTGTGGTGGTGATGCTGGTGATGTGTGGTAGGATGTTGTGGTGGTGATGCTGGTGATGTGTGGTAGGATGTTGTGGTGGTGATGCTTTGTGATGTGTGGTAGGATGTTGTGGTGGTGGTAATGGTGTCGATGGTGATGTTGGTATGCTCCTTCCCCACCTCCCTCTTACTGCTCCCACCTTTTCCCCCCACCCCGACAATCTCCCTCCATCATCTCCCCCTCTTCCTCCCTCTCTCCACACTGCTCCTCCACCATCTCCCCCTCTTCCTCCCTCTCTCCACACTGCTCCTCCACCATCTCCCCATCCCCTCACTGCTCCTCCCTCATCTCCCCATCCCCTCACTGCTCCTCCATCATCTCCCCATCCCCTCACTGCTCCCACCTCCTCCCTCCACCCACCAACTACTCCCTAAACATCGTCTGCAGAAGCTTAACCTCCTATTCACCGCTTTAATTAATCTTCCCCGGTAATAACGCTGCCTAATTACAAACTTGGCCCAGGTTGAAGGCCTTTGACTCCCTCTTAAGTTGTGTGTGTATGTGTGTGTGTCTGACGGCCCTAGTATCGAACCCACGCACCCACCCATCCACCCTGAATACCTCCCCTGCTGCCATTATGAACAAGGCCGCGTGTGAAAATTATTATCGCTCGGCCTCACGTCTCGGCAAACCATTTACACAAGTCTGCTGGGAATTATTAGTTAATTTCTCACTTCTAGGTAGGAGCTGATGGGGTACTTATTGTCTTGGTGTTATGAGATGGGTTTTTATTATGGTGGGGTTAGGTTAGGTTAGGTTAGGTTAGTTTAGGTTAGGTTTGATAAGGTTAGGTTAGGTTTGATTAGGTTTCTTTCTATCGACATTTGTTACAGTTTCGGGTAATTTTTACCATCAGTGGCAGCAGAAGTTTTCATCGATATCCAATACTGTTTTTTGTTATCAGTTCATTATAATCGAAACCTTTGTCTCGATACCTGAGATTCCCTTTACCTGTGTCCCGGGGTGATGTATCAATAACCAATATTTTTTTTTTTCTCCTTCAGGTAATGAGATTTTTTTTCGGACAAACTTTTTATCGATTTATTAAACAAACATAATTTTTTTCTTGTTTTTAATGTATTTTTTTCATCTAGTTATCGGATACACGCGTTGATGCTGTAATAATAATAATAATAATAATAATAATAATAATAATAATAATAAGGTAATATCTCACATCAACAGTTTCATAACAGTGCACAACAACATTTTCTGTAAGACTGACGAAGAGCAAATATCATTTTATTAACTCTTGTGACCGTTTGACACACACACACACACACACACACACACACACACACACACACACAGAAGTCAATCCGGAGTTGTCATTGGAAACAGAAGTGAGAAAATCCATTATTGGGGCGGGAGACGAGGCTGGATAGGTAACTGATCCACGGATTAATCCACCAAGAATTATGTCTTGAAGAATCTAACGACACACACACACACACACACACACACACACAGAAACTTCTATATCCCATAATATTTAATAGTTGGTCATCAAGTATAATCAATAACGTAATAAAATCACTTTAAGGACTTTGTAGTGATTTAAACGGAGTGATATAACATTATACCATGAACGACATTCTTGCCGCCACTGAGGCCACTTGTCGTCACTGGGTGGTGGTGTTGGGCGGCTGGGTCAACAACTGGCAGCAGGAGATGGGACGTGTTGTTGAGGCAGTGGAGTTGATACATCTATTTAACGGAGTATTTAGAGAGAACAGTCCGCTCTATCGAGGGGTGTGTTAGATGTGAGACCCCCATCTAAGGAACTATATCGAGGGGCCTGGTAGATGTGAGACCCCCCATCTAAGGAACTATATCGAGGGGCCTGGTAGATGTCTAACTCACACCGACCGGATTATATAGAGATACAAGTCCGTTACATGAAGGTTCCACTGTAGCAAGTTAGGTTAGGATTTAGATTAAGACGGGAAAGGTCGTATTAAACCATAGATTAACCCACGTATGTTATTGGCCACAACTACCCAGGTGAGCTAATAACAACAACCCACTAATTAATCCCCAGGTGATGAAATCCCCCTGACAGGTAGAAGGAACCCACAGCCTCGGGAGCCATAAAGTCATAATAATCTGCGAATTAATCCAACTAAAAGAATCGCCATTATGGAACTCACATCTGGCTCTGGTTATGAGACCGGATATATATATATATATATATATATATATATATATATATATATATATATATATATATATATATATATATATATATATATATATATATATATATATATATATATATATATATATATACTGTATACAGGTATATATATATAAGGCGGGGCGGCAGGATGGAATGGCAGTTACCCGAGGATATTACTCCTACACGCACACTTCATCTCGCCTCCCGCCTCACCGTAAACAACCTAAAATGAAACTGTGAAAAGAATTTACGATCCGTGGGTGTGACTTACACGACGTTCATCAGGTGCGGGATGACTCAAACGTTTGCCCGAGAGAGTGTTGCAGGGGTTTCCGGGGGTTTCCAATGGGTTTCCAGGGTGCTGTTAGGGTTTCCAGGGTTCTGTAAGGGGTTCCAGTGGTTTCCAGGGTGTTTCCAGTGTGTTCCAAGGTGTTTCCAGGGGTTTCCAAGGATTTCCAAGGTGTTGGGGGAATTTCCAGGGATTTCCAAAGAGTTTACTTTCTCTCTCTCTCTCTCTCTCTCTCTCTCTCTCTCTCTCTCTCTCTCTCTCTCTCTCTCTCTCTCTCTCTCTCTCTCGTCGCTCAGTAGATACACTTCTTGCACCAACAGTAATGGACTCCTAACATATGGGCTGCCACACATTACCTCTACGTATTTGCTTAACTTAATGTCAGATCTTAGTGTCGGATGTTAGTGTCAGGTGTTAGTTTAGTGTCAGGTATGTGTCAGGTATTACTTTAGTATCAGGTGTTAGTCATATGTTAACTTAGTGTCAGGAGCTCTATTGTAAGGTGTTAGGAGCTGTAGTGTCAGGTGTCAGGTATTAGTGTCAGCTTAAATAAATTCCATGAAAACTGAGAAAGAAACAAGAAAAAAAGATACAATAAAAATGCGGGAATTAAGGACAGGTTTGGTAGTGTTGTCACGTGTGGAGTGGATTAGTGAGGAGGGAGGGAGGGAGGGAGGGAGGGCCAGCACGTTCTGGGTCTGTAAGTGTTGGCACAAATATACTCTATCCTGTGTGTGTATACTGTAGAGTGTTGGCACAAACACACTCTGTTCTGGGTGTGTATACTGTAAGTGTTGACATAAATACACTCTTGTCTATTGATTTTTTTCTCCCGTATCGCAGTCAACAAGTTTAAGTAGTGTTTATGGAGGCGATGTGTGAGTGTGTGTGTGTGTGTGTGTGTTGGTGGGTGGTGCGTCTGGTGTGGTAGCGTTAAGTTAGTGTTATGGTGTAGCTCTGCTTGCTACTCTTACACTCGGCCAGCCCCTGTGGTGAAAGGGGAGAGCAGAGAGCATAAGTCTCTCCCCTGCCTCTCCATCACCAAGACCCTTCAGTGCCTCCTCGTGGCAACGCACGGTAACTGAGTGTGTTGCGACCCTAGGCAGATTCTGGTTATAATAATTTGAGTAATTCCTCACATATGTTGGTATAACTACAGTACTGTATCTCATGATCTACCTACACATACTGCATCTATTACAAACTCAGCCAGGTTACGGATGGTTCTTACATTAATCTGTTCATTTAATTTATCAAATTTCAAACGATTTGGATGAGTTCTATAAAATCTTGGTATATACTTGCATCTCTTTTCCTTGATATCTTTATTATTACACTCTGGAATAACACGATATTCATCTCCAATAACTTTATAACCAAAATTACTACAAATTCTCTCTCTTGGAATATTTTGACTCTACCAGTCACAATGGATAATCTTGTAATGTTAGCTCTAAATTTACATACGATAGATCTAAGATTTTTGTTGACCTTATTAAATATTCTTCTAACTTGAAAATAGTTTTATAAGTCACATACAGTAGTTCCTACATAATGATGTATTATTCAGGTTAGCATACCACTGAGTAATCCATTGATCTTTTAATTTTCTTTCAACAGCAGCAGTGGGTCCCAGAGGTAGAGTGTGCAGGCCCGCCGGCGTGAGGACTTGTACGCCTACCAACCACTGCACGCTCTCCCCCATTGCCTTGTGGATTAGTCTGGAGGACATAAAGCTAGGAGAGCTTACCCTACACAAAGCCGGATGGATATTAGCCGGAGAGAAGTAGCTGCAACAGCCAACACTCTTGACAACATTATCCAATAGATGAGCAGCAGCAGCAGCAGGAATTGACCTTCCCCGACCAGCCAAATCACCACTCGACCCCAGACCGTACCTCGACCACGCCTCCCTGACTAACTCTCAGAACCGACTAAATTATGCTGACGGCCTCGACCGTCCCTGAACAATGTCTTCAAAGAGCTCTAGAATAGAGTGAAGACGTCCTCACAAGCGTTCAGGACTGCCACCAACAGCTGTGCTTCCCCACTTGAGTATGGGGTGACCCGCACTTCTGCCGGAGGGCAGCTGTTTCTTGGCCTTCCTGACGTGGTTTGAGGACATTTTCTGCGCAGTATATCAGACTATTGGACTGCAAGTTAACATAAAAAAACAGAGATAATTGCTCAACACAGAGGAGCAGACCCACCACCTGCATTCCTGGTCAACGGAGAACCTGTCATACAAGTAGAACATCTTACCTACCTCGATAGCGTTCTTTCCCTAAAGCACAACATCGACGAGAAGATCCAGGCCCGGATCCATCTTGCAGCCGCCTCCTTTGGCCGTCTGCGCTCCAGAGTGTTCGACAATAACAGCCTCAAAGTCACAAACCTTCTGTTTACCAAGCTGTCTGTATTACCACCATCTTATTCGGTTCCGAGGCGTGGATTACGTACCAAAGGCACATCAGACCTCCTGAGGCCTTCCATGCTGACATCTTCCTGAGCGCCAACACTCCCAGAAACCTCCCACCCAACCCAGAGCTGTCCTGCCCTATGTCTGCGGGTCAAAGATTGGACTCCACAGTGGCACCGCCGACAACATACCAAGTTCACCACTCATCGTCGTCATCATCGTCATCATCGTCGTCATCGTCGTCATCGTCGTCATCGTCGTCATCGTCGTCGTCGGACAGCCAGAAGCAGGTAAGCAAGTGTGTGTTTTATCTCCCTCTTTAAGTTTACACTTGTTTGTATTATTTCCTTATCTATTTGTTTGTTTGTTTACTATATTCTTACCATTGACTCTCTCTAACCTTAATCTTAACTCATTCATTTAATATTAATAATTTTTCTTCCCGTCCCTAACATGATCACTCTTTCTCGTTCTCATCCGTCACATTCAGCAGTTATTGAAATCTTTCAATCCTTCCTCCGTTCCACTTCCTATTGTTATCATAATTTATTCCTGCTTCCAATTTTATTACCGTTTTCATTTTTTTGTTCTCGCAGTTTTCTCTTCCTTCCTATCTCCTCAAAAATGTGTGTGTGTGTGAGCGTCGTTCTTTCATCCCCTCTTTCTTCCTCTCATCATTTGCATTCTTCTATCATTTCTTTCTTCGTTCTTTTAACGTCTGTCTGTGTGTTCGTCTTAGTCTTATCCATTCTGTGTCCTCTCATATCTTTTATTAGTTTCTTTCATTTTTCCTTCATTCTTTGTAATTTTTTTATTATCATTTAGTCTTATTCACTTTCTTATTATCATTTCTTGCCTTTATGATTTGTTTTACTGTCAGTTTTATTTATCAGATTTAAGGTTCTGTTTTAAGGAATTCTCTCTCTCTCTCTCCCTGATGCACTTACACTCCTTACATTACTTAAGACAGTCTTCTCTTAGCTCTCTCATTACTGTGCCTCAAGTGTATGCAAATTTGTCTTACGTTTTCTTTGTTCTTGTGTGATAAAATTACAGAGTATATAGGATTACCTGTATACTGACGTGTCTCTCTCTCTGTCGTTCTTTCTCTCTTTCTTAATCTTTCAATTTATCTCTCTTTCTCTCTTTCTCTCCCTCCCTTTGTTATATTTTCTCTAATGTTATATTTTTGGTGGACTGTAACGTAGAGAAAGATGGTGGATTACAGTATATGTTAGATTAGATACAGTGATACATCGTCAGTTTCTTAAACACAGTGATACAGTGTCAGTCAACAGAGCATAGAAGTTATTGAGTGAATATATGTGACTTATGATGACCATACTAACCCACAGCGAGCGACTAGTGGGCGAAGTATGGTACCTGTTAAGATTTACGTTAGATACCCCGTAAATTAATAGGTTTTCTATGAATTCCAAATTTTATTCATTTTCTTTTTTAAGATTTTGCATTTTATGGGTAACTCTTTCATGTTGGTAATAGTCCCCCGTTTAGTTTCCTATCAGTAGAACTCTTAGGCATATTCTCCTTGACCTGCTGTGCCTTAAAGTGCTAAAGGTATCATTATTCTCTTTCTTCTGCAGATGTAAACCAAGGAGACTCCAGGCATAGTTTACTGCATACCCGCTTTAGATAAGGTAAGTGTATGCTGTATTCACGTCAGAGGGGCTTAGTTTACTCTTTAATCTAAGGTATACTTGCTACAGTAAAGATTAGTCTACGTGAACTTACTACAGTTAAAGGTTAATCTACAGAACACTAACTACAGTAAAGGTTAGTCTACAATATACTGTACATTTCTTTATCTATGTATTGTATATGGATATCTTATAAATCTCGTGTATAAGATATTGATTCGTTTTCCATATTTTTTAAGAGAAAAAGGGGATTTTTGGGGAGGGGGGAATCTCGTAATCTTAAAAACTACGTAATATACATAAGCTTTTCTGTTGAACATTTATGACGGTAGACTAAATGTATACTACGACGATAGACTAAATATGTATACTATAAGTGACGGTAGACTAAATATGTATATTATGACGGTAAATGGCCTTTCTTAGTATCTCAGAGTAAAAGATTAACATTTGAGTAAAAAAAATCCTAAAATCCATCGAAATTAAAAAAAAATCTTAAAATTAGCGCCTCAGGAAAATTAGTCCGAAATACTTTAAGGATCTAATTTTATGGTAATTTAAATAAAAAAAAAAAGTTATACCACAGAAACTTAGACAAGATTTATTACCTAAAATAATAATATTCTAAATTATTCCTGGGTTTAAAATTTTTCTTCTTATTCTCCCATTTTTCACAAGTATTTTCCTGTGAGGGTTTAACACTAGACCCGCTGGGGAGCAACACCTGTATAATGATTCATAGATCTTGAGTTGTTGTCGCAAAGTTTGGTGATCATGTGTTGTTACTTGGTCCAAAGTTAACTGCTGAGTGTGTCAAGAGGGGACGACACACTCCTACTCCTTCATGAGGGGACGACACACTCCTACTCCTTCATGAGGGGACGACACACTCCTACTCCTTCATGAGGGGACGACACACTCCTACTCCTTCATGAGGGACGACACACTCCTACTCCTTCGACGACACCCTCTTCTACTCCTCCTTCATGAGGGACGACACACTGCTACTCCTTCATGGGGGACCACACTCCCTACTCCTTCATGAGGGAGACACACTCCTACTCCTTCATGAGGGGACGACACACTCCTACTCCTTCATGAGGGACGACACACTCCTCCCTCTCTCCTACTCCTTCATGAGGGGACGACACACACTCCTACTCCTTCGGGGACGACACACTCCTACTCCTTCATGAGGGACGACACACTCCTACTCCTTCATGAGGGACGACACACTCCTACTTCCTCTCTTCATGAGGGACGACACACTCCTACTCCTTCATGGGGACGACACCTCCTACTCCTTCATGAGGGGACGATCCTACTACTCCTTCATGAGGGACGACACACTCCTCTCCTTCATGAGGGGACGACACACTCCTACTCCTTCATGAGGGACGACACACTCCTACTCCTTCATCTCCTACTCCTTCATGAGGACGACACACTCCTACTCCTTCATGAGGGGACGACACCTCCTACTCCTTCTCCTACTCCTTCATGAGGGACGACACACTCCTACTCCTTCATGAGGGACGACCACTACTCCTTCATGAGAGACGACCACTCCTTCATCATTACTCCCTACTCCTTCATGAGGGACGACACCTCCCTACTCCTTGTCATGTCTTGTTAGCTCCTGTCATATGGTGTTACTCCTGTCATATATCGTTACTCCTGTCATATCGTTACTCCTGTCATATATCGTTACTCCTGTCATATATCGTTACTCCTGTTATTATATTGTTACTCCTGTCATATATCGTTACTCCTGTCATAAATCGTTACTCCTGTCACATATCGTTACTCCTGTCATATATCGTTACTCCTGTCATATATCGTTACTCCTGTTATTATATTGCTACTCCTGTCATATATCGTTACTCCTGTCATATATCGTTACTCCTGTCATATATCGTTACTCCTGTTATTATATCGTTACTCCTGTCATATATCGTTACTCCTGTCATATATCGTTACTCCTGTCATATATCGTTACTGTTATTTCTCATAACATTGTAGCTGACACATCGAACAATCAATACTGCAGTTCTTACTCAGATGAAAACATTGATCATTAAGCTGAAGTAAATCATTTATTCCTTCCCCCGTTCCTTTAAGAAGACGAATGTTAAGTCGAAATGCATAAAGAATAACCAAAACATTCTCCTCCAGTTCATTGTTTTCCTTCCACGTTCACCTTATATGACCTCGACTCTCTCTCTCCGCTTCAGGGTCCTCCTCACGGTCCAGAGATGCCTGTTGGAGAGAGTCGTTAACCTGGTGGGAATTAGGGGGAGATAGTTACAGTAGTTGGATGGTGATGTAAGGTGATTGGTATGGGTTTATGGATGTAGACCGTCAACCACAACCGTCATAGTAAGTGGTAGATCATATGAAAGAGAAACAAGTGTAATCTGTATACACACACACACACACACACACACACACACACACACACACACACACACACACACACACACACACACCGATTACAATACCATCACCTTTTTTTTGTTTCCGAGGGACCAGCGTAAGAGAACTGATCAGCTCACTCCTGTGATTCTAAACCATTCCGCCCAGGTTTCCTGGAAAACCTCCCACTGACTGACTCACGTATACATACCGACCCATTACAATGCCCTTCCTCCCTTGGTGTGGAGTGGAGGAGGAGGGGAAGGAGGAGGAGGAAGGGGGAGGAGAAGGAGGGGGAGGAGGAGGAGGGGGTTGGAGGAGGAGGAGAGAGACAACAAGGGGTAACAACCTGTGAATAGAGGAATTAAACCTGCAACAAAAGACATACTCTCACCTTACACGCAGGAGTCAGGGAGATACAACAGGTACAACATCTCCGTCGGGCTGCTGCGGCGGCGGGAGGCCAGGTAATGACAGGAGCGCTGTAATTACGGGGTAAACCTGCACTGGCCTCAGGTAGGCACCCTGGGGGACACCGGCCCAGGCAGCATCTCACTGTGTGCTCGACGGGGAGAGAGAGAGAGAGAGAGAGAGAGAGAGAGAGAGAGAGAGAGAGAGAGAGAGAGATCACAGCAGGGACACGATGTAATAATAGGAACCAATTGATGATGCAGACAATAGGCACAATCATCATAGTCAGGGATAGTGGACAGGGCTAAGAGGCACGTCACTCCTATCCACAATCACAACAACCATCGCTCTCTTAAATTACTACACCCACGACAGATTGTTGTTGTTGTTGTTGTGGTTGTTGGGAGAAGTCGCGA
The DNA here is from genome assembly GCF_018991925.1 of Homarus americanus. Lineage (NCBI taxonomy): Eukaryota > Metazoa > Arthropoda > Malacostraca > Decapoda > Nephropidae > Homarus > Homarus americanus. Next base: position 672,786 of record NW_024732537.1, read on the forward strand.
AGAATAGGGATTACCTTGTTGATGAAAAAAATATATATATAAATAGATGGTCCATGGTGGGAAGATTTTATTACAGGTGAGGTGGAGGATGAGGTCAGGTGGAGGTTGGGTCAGGAGGTGGTGGAGATCAGGTGTAGGTGGAGGGTCAGGTGTTGGTGGAGGTTAGGTGAAGGGTTAGGAGTTGGTGGAGGTCAGATGGTGAAGGTCGGGTCAAGGTGATGGTGGAGGGTTAGGTGGAGGTTAGGTCAGGTGATGGTGGAGGATCAGGTGGAGGGTTAGGAGTTGGTGGAGGTCAGATGGTGGAGGTCGGGTCAAGGTGATGGTGGAGGGTTAGGTGGAGGGTTAGGTGGAGGTTAGGTTAGGTTAGGTTAGGTTTAGTCTTCAGTGTTTTGTGCCCTATGGAACTCACTTTCATTCTCACGTAAGTCTACACGAGTTTACATGATTACCTGCGTACAGTACCTTGAGGCAGCCCAGCAGTCGGCGTCACCAATGAGAGAGGAGATAATGTGTGTCTAACAATAGTCTCCTTGTGTTGCCTAATGCCCCCCCCCCCCCCAATCCCCCCTTAGGGCCCGTCCTGGGAAGGGGGTAAGGGGGAAGTGGGGAAAGGGGAGAGAACCATAAGCTCATCCCAGGGGTGTATTGGACCTGGGGTTATCTGGGGATGTGGGGAGATGTATTCAGGTGGTGTGATTAAGGTTCTGGAGGTGTGTGTTGTGGTGTATCAAGGTGAGGTCTTGTCTAGGTACAGCCCCTAACTCCACCCACATCATCCAAACCTAGCCCTTGCTTCCACCCTTCCACCTCACCCAGAGCATCCACATCCACTCCTTAACTACATCCAGTTATCCATATCCAGCCCTTGCTTCTACCCCTCCACCACACCCACAGCATCCACATCCAGCCCCTAACTGTACCCACATCATCCACATCCAGCCCTGACCTCCACCCCTCCCCTCACGTCGACTCCTTGAGGAAATCTAATGAATCTAATGTGGGATTATTGAGACACGCTCAGTGGGACCCGGTACCTAAATTGAAATCCTCAGCTGGTGTACTGGGAGCTGGATCCTGTGGTAACAAAGGGACCCCAAACAATGCTACTTGATTGCATGAAAGGAGGATTTAAGTCCCCGAGGTTGTATGATGCTCTGTTGTTGTTGTTTGTTGATGTTGTTGTTGGGATGATATTATTGTTTGGTCGTGTTGCATGAGAGTCTTAGATGGTGTTTACCCAGGTACCTTTTGTTAAGGTTGGTGTAGTGTGCTATCTGTCTCGTCCGTCTGATGGCTAATGAGTGTGGTGTTGGACGGGACAATTTGTATACAATGTAGAGATACAAAGAAAAACACAAGATTATTTAAGAGTTTTTAAATTAGATAGCTTGTGAATACCGTATTGACGATATATTTACCCCCTTAACCACGACAAATTTACTTTTAAAGGTTAATTACGACAACTATACTGTACACCCTTTGATACGACAATCTTTTACCGTCGACCAATAGCCTGTCGCTCTCAATACTCCCCAAATTAACTCATATGAAAACGTTATCTCTGTCCTTAATGCAAAGTAAAGATTCTTTTAACCTCTTCAGGGCGATCAATCACTTCTTTACCTGAGTCGGACAGGTAAGGTTAAAGGTGTGTATCCAATCTGATCTTTTTTTATCTTCTTTGATCATTTATATTACACATATATAGACTTTCTTTCCCCGTCACCTATCTCCTCTTTCTTCTCATCTTCCTCCTCTTCCTCTTCTCATATTTCTTCTCTTCCTTCACCTATTCCAGCTCTTCCTCCTTCTCTCTTTCTCTTCTTCCTACTCCTCCTCTTCCCTCTCCTTTTCCTCCTCTTCTTCCTCCTCCCTCCCCTCCTCTTCTTCCTCCTCATATTGACGGTCCAGGCGTGGCAGTGTGTTGTGGACAGTGCCATTGTGTCCAACATAATACTGTACCTCCAGCTATCCTATCTGGTGGGGGGGGGGGGGGGTCTGCGGCGGCGTTGGCGATGGATGGCTCAGCGTGGCGAAAGTCAAACACGATGACGACAACGGTAAGGACATCTGGCGACCGGTGGGGAGGATGGATCCTTCAACCGCAGGACTCGACCCGAGGTTTACCGTCAAAAGGGGGACTTCTCTCCGCCGATTAGGAGGAAAAATTGGATTCTTGCGTGTGTGTGTGTGTGTGTGTGTGTGTGTGTGTGTGTGTTGATGAATAGAATTTAGTTTACAAGGGTGGAGAATTACGTTCTTTTAGGTTGGCTCGTTCAGGGAGATTTAACGAGCAGTGGGTGTTTATATGTGTGGTTGGCTTGGTTGGTTGGTTGGTTGTTTGGTTAGTTGGTTGTTTGTTTGGTTAGTTGGTTGTTTGGTTAGTTGGTTGTTTGGTTTGGTTGTTTGGTTGGGGTGGAGATATGTGAGTTTGTACCATGGGGAGGGAGAGGAAGGTGTGAGGGATGGTGGCGTAGCAAATCAGGCTCCCTCACCGTGTAATGGGGCGGTAGTCAGCCCTGCCACCACCACCAGTACCACCACCACGAACACCATCACCCGGCCCTCACAATATATCACCATCATCACTATCACCGTCACCATCACCACCACCACCACCAGTACCACCACCACGAACACCATCACCCGGCCCTCCAATATACCACCATCATCACTATCACCGTCACCACCACCACCAGTACCACCACCACGAACACCATCACCCGGCCCTCACAATATACCACCATCATCACTATCACCGTCACCACCACCACCACCAGTACCACCACCACGAACACCATCACTCAGCCTCACAATATACCACCATCATCACTATCACCGTCACCACCACCACCAGTACCACCACCACGAACACCATCACCGGCCCTCACAATATATCACCATCATCACTATCACCGTCACCATCACCACCACCACCACCAGTACCACCACCACGAACACCATCACCCGGCCTCATACCACCATCATCACTATCACCGTCACCACCACCACCAGTACCACCACCACGAACACCATCACCCAGCCTCACAATATACCACCATCATCACTATCACCATCACCACCACCACCATCACCACCAGTACCACCACCACGAACACCATCACCCGGCCCTCACAATATACCACCATCATCACTATCACCGTCACCACCACCACCAGTACCACCACCACGAACACCATCACCCAGCCTCCAATATACCACCATCATCACTATCACCGTCACCATCACCACCCGGCCCTTGCAAGCTGTTGTTTTTTTGTGGATGTAATTAAGTATCTTTGGCAAATATTAGTTTTTCATCAAGTTTATGTCCAAGACTGACTTTAAATATACTACATGCACTCTGGTCTTGTATGTGTGTCTGTCTCAGGTTTAATAGGAAACTTATGTTACCTTCAGCTACAGGTAAGTACAGGTGATATCAGCAGGTGTTATAGTGAAATTTTCTTCCCAGTTCAGTTCATTAGTGTTCTTGTGAGGCTAGGTTAAGTTAGGCTAGGTTAGGTTAGGTTAGGTTAAGTTAGGTTAGGTTAGGTTAGGTTAGGTTAGGTTAGGTTAGGTTAGGTTAGGTTAGTGAGCTGTGGCGTTATCGTGTCTTACATTGATGTCACCTGAAGGTATACTTATCATTCTCAAATCGTTAATTATACCAGTATATGTTTCTTCAATACCCTAGCTGCTCTGTGCACTTATGAGATATATACAGTATATATATATATTAAATCCTAAAAAGCGCCTTTCATAGTTGATGTACCTTAAACCTGCAGGCAATGAGCTTTAAACACGCAGGTAATTGACTTCATCTTACCTTTGAAATACTTTTTTTTAGATAAGTTGCAAAATATATGATGATCTTTGGTGGTATAGAGACATGTGTAGTGTGTCTGTCTGTCTCTTCTTATTTGATGTTAGGATCTATTGATAGCTTAGTAAGATAAGGTTTATTGGTAGACGTTTAATAAGTTTGTATTTTTATTAAATTTTCAACTTAACTTATTTGATGCGTAGGCCTATGAAATGTTCCTCCTGTGAGCAGCATTAGATTTTGTTTCACGTCGTCACTATCATTCTCTACCACTACCAGCCTTACCACAACTACTATCAGTACAACTATCCTATCACCACCACTACCAGCACGCCACCCACTAATGCCACCACCTCCGCTACTACACCACCACCACCACACTACCACCACCACCACCACCACCACCACCACCACCCACACCACCACCACCACCACCACACCACCACCACCACCACCACCACCACCACACCACCACACCACCACTACCTCCACCACACCACAATCACCACCACTACCACCACCACACCACCACCACCACCCCACTCCTCCACCACACCACCACCACCACCACCACCTCCACCACCACCCACCACCACACCACCACTACCACACCACCACCACCACTACTACCACACCACCACCATCACACCACCACCACCACTTCTCCACCACCACCACAATCACAACCACTTCCCACTACCACATCAACCATCACCACCACCACTGCATCACCACCACCACACTCCTCACTACACATCAACATAACCACCACTACTACCCTACACTAGCTCACCACCTCCCTACCACTACTCCCTACCACCACCACAAATACCACCACTACCACATCAACCACCACACTACTCCCACTACCACATCAACCATCACCACCACTACTCACTCTACAACTAGCTACTACCTCCTCATTCCACTACTCCCCTACCACCACCACCCCACTACCACCACCCACCATCACTAACACCAGCATCAGTAGAGCGTCCGTGACCAATGTTGTCTCAATACTGGTGGTCGGCGGACAATTGGAAACCCTGGCATATATTCTCACCAAATTTATCACCTTTCACAAAAGATGTCTTGCTGGATCCTGTAGGGGAGAAGAGAGAGAGGGAGGAGAGAAGGAAGAGGAAAAGGAGAGGGAACAGACTGACGAGAAGGAGAGAGAGAGAGGAAGAGAGAGAGAAGGAAGAAGGGAGAGGGAACAGACTGACGAGAAGGGAGAGAGAGAGAGAGTCTGCTTCCTGTCTTCAAAAGCTTAAGACAGCCGTGGACAGCTTTTCTCAGCCTTGGATAACCACTGATAGCCGTACACAGCCATGAAATAAAAGGAGACAGCTGTTGACAGGAAGTGACAGGAACAAAAGGCCTTGCACAGCCGTTGACACACTTGGACAGGCGACGGAAGGTGAGACAGGTGTGTGGAAGGTGAGACAGGGCGTGTGGAAGGTGAGACAGGGCGTGTGGAAGGTGAGATAGGGCGTGAAGGTGAGACAGGGAAGGTGAGACAGTGTGTGGAAGGTGAGACAGGGCGGGAAGGTGAGACAGGGCGTAAGGTGAGAAAAGTGTGAAGGTGAGACAGGGCTGCGTGGGAAGGTGAGACAGGCGTGTGGAAGGTGAGACAGTGTGGAAGTGAGATAGGGCGTGTGGAAGGTGAGAGACAGGGCGTGAAGGTGAGACAGGGCGTGGAAGGTGAGATAGGGCGTGTGGAAGGTGGACAGGTGAGGTGAGATAAGTGTGGAAGGAGACAGTGTGTGGAAGGTAACAGGGCGTGTGGAAGGTGAGACAGGGCGTGTGGAAGGTGAGACAGGGCGTGTGGAAGGTGAGATAGGGCGTGTGGAAGGTGAGAAGGCACAAAGTGGAAGGTGAGACAGTGTGTGGAAGGTGAGACAGGGCGTGTGGAAGGTGAGACAGGGCGTGGAAGGTGAGACAGGGTGTGGAAGGTGAGACAGGGCGTGGAAGGAGATAGCGTGGAAGGAAGTGTGGAAGGTGAGAGAAACGTGGAAGGTGAGACAGGGGTGTGGAAGGTGAGACAGGGCAAAAAGTGTGGAAGGTGAGACAGGGCGTGTGGAAGGTGAGATAGGGCGTGTGGGAAGGGAGAAGGGGTGGTGGAAGGTGAGACAGGCGTGGAAGGTGAGACAGGGCGTGGGAAGGTGAGACAGGGCGTGTGGAAGGTGAGACAGGGCGTGTGGAAGGTGAGACAGGGCGTGCGTGGAAGGTGAGACAGGGCGTGTGGAAGGTGAGATAGGGCGTGGAAGGGAGATAGGGCGTGGAAGGTGAAGAAGGGAAGGTGAGAGGGCGTGTGGAAGGTGAGACAGTGTGTGGAAGGTGAGACAGGGCGTGTGGAAGGAGACAGGGCGTGTGGAAGGGTGAGACAGGGTGGAAGGTGAGATAGGGCGGTGGAAGGTGAGACAGGTGTGGAAGGTGAGATAGGGCGTGTGGAAGGTGAGACAGGGCGTGTGGAAGGAGACAGGGCGTGTGGAAGGTGAGACAGGGCGTGTGGAAGGTGAGATAGGGCGGGAAGGTGAGGAACAGGGCGTGGGAAGGTGAGACAGGGCGTGTGGGAAGGTGAGACAGGGCGTGTGGAAGGTGAGACAGGGCGGTGGAAGGTGAGACAGGGCGTGTGGAAGGAGAGCAGGGCGGTGTGGAAGGTGAGACAGGGTGTGTGGAAGGTGAGACAGGGCGTGTGGAAGGTGAGACAGGGCGTGTGGAAGGCAGAGATAGGGCGTGGAAGGTGAGACAGGGCGTGTGGAAGGTGAGACAGGGCGTGTGGAAGGTGAGACAGGGCGTGTGGAAGGTGAGACAGGGCGTGAAGGTGAGACAGGGCGGTAAAACAAAACACGGAAGGTGAGATAGGGCGTGGAAGGTGAGACAGGGCGTGTGGAAGGTGAGACAGGGCGTGACAGGGTGTATAGGTGTGTAGGAGCCGTGACAGGTGGCGTGTTATGGGCCAGGTGGTGTTGTTGTTGTCATCAGCTGATCCGTTCATTATCTTTATCCTCCATTAGCTAACCCACCCATTTATTGACCCATTCATCACCAGCCCACCTATTAGTTGAACCCACCCCTATGTTGACCCACACATCTATAGCTGACCCACCACACGCCCACCGGAGGCTAGTGTTGATTTGAACACACACACACACACATATTTGTTTAATAAGCGTCATGTGGCCACCTCATCCATCAGGTATAATTTGCCTCACCTGTATTGACACATTTAAATAAGGCGGAGATATATATTGCAGGTGAGACAGGTGGTTTATACAGGTAATATTGCCCGTGAAGCTAAAATTAACTCTCTCTCAAACAGATAATGACACCTGTACATAATAAACCTGTCAGTACTATAAACTGTATATATACTGTATATTACT
>NW_024732537.1:685000-700000 GCF_018991925.1 Homarus americanus
GTATTCTAACGTGCCAACCAAACCAGCTCATCAGAGGAAGTGTGTTGACGGTAGCGGTCGAGTAGAGCTGTTCCTGGGACTCTTTCTCAAGTCCTTTAGAAAGACAAGAAAATATTCTAATAAAAAACAAAAACAAACAAACGCTCTCGCAGATGGTGGGAAGGGGACGGTCATCTTGACTGGTGATTGACAGAAAGAAAACTTTTTTTAACACAGTGCGAGGAACACCACGATGACACCAGATAAAAATATAGAATCGGTGAAACTTTACAGCGTGTGTGTGTGTGTGATCCAGTGATTTAAGGAGAATCCTCTTTGTCCGACATCTGTTCATTTACCTTCGAGAATCATTTAATATTTTCCGTGTTATCTGCTGCTGTTCATCTCCTAATGATCAAGTCTTTTCTGTTTGTCGCCAGCCATCACTTCCGCATCTGTAAACTGCTGCCCAAGTGTCCTGGTGCAGCCATCACCTCCACCATGCATATAAACATAGATATTCCTATAAATTATTCTATATATTATTTATCGTGTTCTGAGGCCATGTCCTCATTCATAAGTCTATCTGTATCAGATGTGTGTTTTATTAAGTCATTTATTTCATTTGTTTATGATCATAACTATCGGTGTACACAGCCACACCTGACCAGCTCAGGTGTTGACATACTGTAACCTTCACCCACATGTTGTCTCTAGTTCCCTCTAGTTCACTACACTTCATCACTACAGTACAGTACAGTACAGTACCGTACAGTACACTCTAGAAATATTAACTAGTCTCCTTAGATAATAGTCATAGAGAGAGAAATAAACCTCAGAGTCTCCTTGTGTCGCTGCCGCGTTGTATAGTTGTGTTCACCTGTAAGATGGAAGGTTAATTAATTACCTGTGTGAGAGAGAGAGTCAACCTGCTGCTAGACTCTTTGTTAACTAGGTGACTTATCTAGTAGTAGTTCCTCCCTACCTCGCCCCCCCCACCTCTCTCCCTCCTCCCTCCCGTGTTGTAGTAAGGGTTGGAGTGGTACACAGATGTTGTTGTTGTTGTTGTTGGTATACCTTTAACATTGCCGTGTTTTTTTCTCCTACCTTAGTGTAAATATTATTGTTATATTGATGATGCTAATCTTGTGCTGGAAATAAATGTCTACGCTAATGTTAAGTTTAATTCATCCCTTCTCTTATTACACTGTTCGTCCTGAAAAAGTAAATTAATTAATTATATCAATAATTTTTTCACAACTTTGATCTTCAAGAAAATTAATTTTTTATATACATTTCACAAATAACTGAAAATAATAAATTTAAAACTTTTTCTAGAAAAATTAAATTTTTAAGAATTAATTTATTTTCAAGTCATAGAAAATTATGGTTTTTTTATATCAGCATTTTCACTTTTTCCTCCCCAGAAAAGTTGTGTTAAAGACAAATTATCTTTAGATTTTTCCCGAAAAAATTATCGATTTTGAAAAATAATTTGACAACAATATTGCCCAGAAAAATATATTTATTTACGAGTATATTTCATTTTGTACTTTTCCCTCAAGAAATATTAGTACTGAAGAATTTATCCAGTGTTTGTACTAATGAATAATTTATGAGTTAAGACTGAGGCGCCGTCTGTGTGGGTCACTATAACAAAAACCCTGAATATATTGTGAAAGAAAACATTATCGTTATATACGGTGATATATGTCTTTATATACAGTGTACTAAATGTCTTATGGTGTCTATTAACAAAAAGAAATATACAACAGTTTATATATATTCTATATATATATTTCTCCGCGGCTAAAGTGATATATAATATTTATTTTATCCATGAATAAAATAATGACTTATATTAATGATAAAAAGTTGATCAGTTACATGTTATATTACTGTTGTTGTGTGTGTGTGTGTGTGTGTGTGTGTGTGTGTGTGTGTGTGTGTGCACTAACTCACAGGTAACTACACTCAATACACTCACAGCAATACATTCACAGGTAAATAAAAGACCACTTTCTATAACCATTTTAAAACACCATGAAAGTGAAAAACCACAAAAAAATAAATGAATCATGCAACATACCTGTACCTGTATACTAATTATCATACTAATAGCGATGAATAATTACCATACATAAAGTGTCTAATCACCTGTATAATTATTCATTAAACAATAAATAATTACTGGGTTTATAATCATTTGGTTGTGATTGTTATTTGTTTTTAAGGCTGTACTTTGTTATTAAAGAGTACAGGTGATGTATGTCGATAATCGGTAATAAGTTGGGTAATGGGGCAGGTAATGGTGGAGTCTAATGGGGCTGTTGTTAATGTTAAATGGACCAAAATGTGGATTCGATATCGCCTTGTTTGTCGTAAATTGGTCAGAGATTATTTTTTATTTTATTTTTTATAATTTCTATTACAACCACCATTACTACTACTACTACTACTACTACTACTACTACTACTACTACTATTATTATTATTATCATCTATTACTACTACTTTTAATTTCTACATCTGATATATTTACGGTCATCGTTGACATTATCGAATATTTACTTTTTTTAAATTACTGTCATTATTTTTTTGACAATAATTCTCATATTATTATTATTATTATTATTATTATTATTATTATTTTTATTAGTGTTATTATTATTATTATTATTATTATTATTATTATTATTATTATTATTATTATTATTTTTATTAGTGTTATTATTATTATTATTATTATTATTATTATTATTATTATTATTATTATTATTATTGTTGTTGTTGTTGTTGTTATTACTTTTACTATTATTATTATCCTACAACTACAACAACTACTACTAAATAAACTACAACATCTACGCCACCATAACTCAACCACTACAACAGCAACCTCCTCCAACACTTCCTAAAACTTCAACACTCACCCTTGACGGAGGACGAGGTTGGCATGAGTTTTGGTCTGTCCTCCTCGGCGTCGACTCCACCAGCGTCCGTCAATAGAATTTAATCCCTTTATTGTGTCTGGTTATGTGGAGTGTGGAGCCAGGTGGAGGTAGACGAGCAAACAGTGTGTAGTTGAAATGGTGAGACTTGATCATTCAACTTAGAGTGATAGAGCGAATTGTGATTTGGATAGTGTCTGGATTTGAGGTGGATGGGAGTTATTTTGATGTTGGTGGAGGAATATTTTAGATATATCTTATGTATTTCATTATTATATTTTTTTATGTATTGTATTATATTAATTATTGTATTTATTAATTTTATTTTTGTCATTATTTTATTTGTCTATATTTTTACTTATTTATTTATTGTAGTTGTAATGCCAGTAATGTATTGTATATTGTAGTGGCATTTATAATTGTTATATATTTATTATAAAGGAAAGAAATTGGTATGGTATAGTGAATGTCGATGGAAGGAGGAGAGAGAGCCGGTGGAGTATATTACGTCTGTCCGTCCGTCCGCCCGTCTGTCCTTAGTGTCCGTTCAATAACTTAAGATTGGGTTAGTGGTTTGGTATAAGATAAGGTATGCAGGTTCGTACCCTGATTATCTCGGTCGAGTTCAATAATGAGCGTTTTCTGATTTAATATATTGGAGTTATGACTTGGAAAATAGCGGAGGTAAAGTTATAGAGATATATTTTACAGGCTTAATTAATGTGTCAGTGTTCACAAATGTTCAACGAAACATGAGTTCAACAAAACCAACATAAACGAGACCTTTGTTCAACGACTGAGTTGTATGTGTGAATATCGGAGGCTCATAGTGTGACCAGTAATTGTAGTAAAAAAAAAACTAAAAAAAAACCCAATTTCTTTGACGTTGAGATTTTGAGTCATCCTGTAGGCCTGGGGTCACTCATACATGGCACTGCAGGAAGTCATATATGGCACCTTCAGGGTCACCTTCAGTGCCTCCTGGGGGTCATAGAGGTTTGCAATAGTGCGTAGATAAAATACCTTCTAATTGCTTTCCTCTTATATGACACAGGTAGTTGTCAGGTACCGTTAGCCTGGGCAGGGAGTGTACATGGTGTGTTAGTCTTAGGTTAAGTTAGAGATCCTCTCCCATTCTTCTGCCTCGTGTGAGTTAAGGATGATGGATTAGTTAATATTACTTAGAGATTAGCAACAAGATTATCATAACAATTAGTCGGTAGATGTAGTTAGTTCACCTTGTCTGTTGGGGATTACGAGTTAGTTAATATCTGATTGGATTAAAAGATAAAACAATAAAATTATCGTAACGATCTCTCACGATAGCTTTGCGATAGTTAACTTACCTTGTTTGTTACGGATTACGGGTAAGTCGGTATCAATTAAGGCTTAGCAAAAATAAGATTATCATAGTTGATCTCTCTCAACACCTGTAGTCACCTTGATATACTTAATTACCTCTGACAATGATATTCACCTGGGCTTTCCTGACATTATTTATTAAAGAAAGAATAAAGAGAAGCGACGATGGTCCTTCCCCGAGAGGCTGAGACAGAGGGGGGGGCGTAGGGAGGTGGAGGGTAGGGAGGGAAGTCCTACGGGAGCTAATAGGAATTACCCGGTCATTAAGAAAGGCGGAGAGGGGTGAGGGAGGAAGGAGTTGTTGAGGGAAGAGGGACGGAGGAGGGAGAGGTTGAGGAGGAAGGGCGGAGAAGGGAGAGGTTGGGGTGTGTGGTGTGAGGGAGGTGTCGACGTTCACTGTTGGTAATTTAGATATAAGGTGGTAGTGGTGGTGGTAGTGGTGGTGGTGGTGGTGGTGGTGGTGGTGGTGGTGGTGCTGGTGCTGGTGGTGGTAGTGGTGGTGGTGGTGGTGGTGGTAGTGGTGGTGGTGGTGGTGGTGGTGCTGGTGGGTAGTGGTGGTATGGTGGGGTGTACTGATACCCTAGCGTCTACTAATTAATACACCTGGGCCACCCTTGGATCCACCTGGTCAACCCTAGCGTCCACCTGGGCCACCCTAGCATCCACCTGGGCCACCCTAGCGTCCACCTGGGCCACCCTAGCGTCCACCTAGGCCATGGCCCACCTTAGCTTCCACCGCCCCTCGTAAAACGTGAAAACAGCAGCACTGTGTCAACAATCAATAGAGTTTATTACAGTGTGTGTTCCGAGGGGTGCAGCCCACGTCTTTGTCAACCCCACGTCCCCCCGCCTCTCCCTCCTCCACGTCACCCCACCTCTCCCCTACCCTCCACTCCACTCCACCTCCCTCCCCTCCACGTCTCCCCTACCCCTCCCCTCTCTATTACCCCTCCACCCGACCCCTCCACCCCACCACACCATAACCACCCCTCCCCTCCACGCCACCCTATATCCACGCTAGTCTATTGCCACGCCACCCCTCTACGCCACCCCTCTACGCCATCCCACAACCACACCACCCTTACAAGTCACTCCTCCACGTCACTCCACAACCACGCCACGTTAATACATAACCACGTTCGTTAACTGTAACGCCACCCCACCCAGAGTCATCCCAGCCCACCACACAGTCATCCCAGCCCTCTACACTGTCATCCCAGCCCACCACACAGTCATCCCAGCCCACCACACAGTCATCCCAGCCCACCACACAGTCATCCCAGCCCACCACACAGTCATCCCAGCCCACCACAGAGTCATTCCAGCCCACCCGGAGTCATTCCAGGCCACCCGGAGTCATTCCAGCCCAGTAGTCCATTAACCCACCCTCACCACAAACCCCCAGTCAAAGGGGTGAAAAAATGTGTTCGTGTTGGTAATGACAGACTTTAGCCTCGTCAATGTATACACTGTTCCTCACCTGTAATTAAGACCTGACCAAAGTCTATATCAAATTGGGTTGTTTTTGATAATTGTATTGATATAAATGTTATTTTTTGACACACTGTCTGTCTGTCTGTCTGTCTGTCTGTCTCTCTGTCTCTCATTCATGCTTGTAAGTAAACACACACACACACACACACACACACTTAAATGAGACTTTAATACCTACAACAATACTTAATTCTCTGTGTTGTTGTATGAATGAAGTAGCCAGGTCTCAGGTGTCAATATATCCCAGGTGTAACATAATACCTTCAATTAACCTGTAAACATACGACCTCACTCATTTAACACATTTTTAATAATGTTTCCATAAATCTTTAAACTTTTTTTTTTCGACTCGGAAGTAAATTTTTTTTTTCCAAGGTATAATTTTGTGTTGATATTCTTAGTCTTTTTATTCAGGTTTGTAGTTTAAATTCATCAACTTTCTAGCCATCATCTCTGTGTCTCTAATTTCTCAAACTACTGAGTTAATTATGTAAAAGTCGTAAACACCAAAATACAAATGTAATGTCAATAAATCCCTTAAATTTGTGTATAAAACGAGCTGCCCGTGTGTGTGTGTGTGTGTGTGTGTGTGTGTGTGTGTGTGTGTGTGTGTGTGTGTGTGTGTGTGTGTGTAGAACAAAAAACATATAAGAAATAATTCAGCGAAGGAGAGACGAGGTGGACTAACAAAGAGTGTTGTCAATAACAGTAGTTGGCAGCACGAGTGATTAATCCCGAATTAGTGTCACGAAACTACCCACAGTGCCAGGTTGGCAGGGTCATAGTGCCACGAAACTACCCTTTGCCAGGGTTAACGGGATCAGTAAATAGACCATAAATCACCTTGATTATTCTTCCACTACAACCCCCTACAATACCTCCACCACAACACCTCCACCCTCCACCACAACACCTCCACCCCACCACACCACCTCCACCATCCACCACAACACTCTCTCCACTCCCTCCACCACAACACCTCCACCTCCACCACAACACCTCCACCACCACACACTCCACCCTCCACCACACAACACCTGCACCCCACCACAACACCTCCCACCTCCACACAACACCTCCACCCTCCACCACAACACCTCCACCCTCCACCACAACACCTCCACCACAACACCTCCACTACAACACTACAACACCTCCACTTCCCCAAATCCCTAAATTTCTACCTTTCCACCAGAGTTACCAAAATGAATCGTATTTTCCCGCACTCCTCAAACTCGTATATATTTTCAAATATTTTCGCTAAAGGTCAAGACTGAGCGTATTATATATATTTTACTGTTTGTATTTTATGATTTAGTAATGTAATGTTTTTTGAAAAGGAAGATTTGGTATTAATAACAATAACAATAACAATAATAATAATAATAACATTCACAATAACAATAATAAATATAACAATAACAATAACAATAATAATAATAATAATAATAATAATAATAATAATAATAATAATAATAATAATAATAATAATAATAATAATAATAATCATAATAATAATAACATTAAAAGCAATAACAGCAACAATAACAACGGTAATGATAACAACAATAACGAAACTCACAAGCAGAAAAAAAATCTTCAAAAACATCAATTAATAACCACAATGAATAGAAATCTAATACACGTAACTTAACCCACAAATGAAACTCTCCCCAAATATACATATAAATCCCAATAGATTATTCATACCATACTAAGAGGGTCAATACCGGACAGGGAGAGTGACCACAACGCTTCAGTAACTTCAGTCAAGATGTGAGTCACGCTTCAGGAGTGACTAATAACTCTTCAGTAACTTGAGTCAAGGTGTGAGTCACGCTTCAGGAGTGACCACAGCTCTTCAGTAACTTGAGTCAAGGTGTGAGTCACGCTTCAGGAGTGACCAATAGCTCTTCAGTAACTTGAGTCAAGGTGTGAGTTACGCTTCAGGAGTGACCACAGCTCTTCAGTAACTTGAGTCAAGGTGTGAGTCACGCTTCAGGAGTGACCACAGCTCTTCAGTAACTTGAGTCAAGGTGTGAGTCACGCTTCAGGAGTGACCAATAGCTCTTCAGTAACTTGAGTCAAGGTGTGAGTCACGCTTCAGGAGTGACCACAGCTCTTCAGTAACTTGAGTCAAGGTGTGAGTCACGCTTCAGGAGTGACCACAGCTCTTCAGTAACTTGAGTCAAGGTGTGAGTCACGTTTCAGGAGTGACCAATAGCTCTTCAGTAACTTGAGTCAAGGTGTGAGTCACGCTTCAGGAGTGACCAATAGCTCTTCAGTAACTTGAGTCAAGGTGTGAGTTTTGCTTCAGGAGTAACTAATAACGCTTCAGTAACTTCCCAATAACGCAGTTTGAGTGAGTTACGCTTCAGGAGTAACCAATTCAGTCAAGGTGTGAGTTAGTACGCCAGGAGTCAAGGTGTGAGTTACGCTTCAGGAGTAACCAATAACGCTTCAGTAACTTGAGTCAAGGTGTGAGTTACGCTTCAGGAGTGACCAATAACGCTTCAGTGTAAGGTGTGAGCATACTTCAGGAAGGTGTGAGTTACGCTTCAGGAGTAACCACAACGCTTCAGTAACTTGAGTCAAGGTGTGAGTCACGCTTCAGGAGTGACCAATAGCTCTTCAGTAACTTGAGTCAAGGTGTGAGTTACGCTTCAGGAGTGACCATTAGCTCTTCAGTAACTTCAGTCAAGATGTGAGTCACGCTTCAGGAGTGACTAATAACTCTACAGTAACTTGAGTCAAGGTGTGAGTTACGCTTCAGGAGTGACCACAGCTCTTCAGTAACTTGAGTCAAGGTGTGAGTCACGCTTCAGGAGTGACTAATAACTCTTCAGTAACTTGAGTCAAGGTGTGAGTCACGCTTCAGGAGTGACTAATAACTCTTCAGTAACTTGAGTCAAGGTGTGAGTTACGCTTCAGGAGTGACCACAGCTCTTCAGTAACTTGAGTCAAGGTGTGAGTTACGCTTCAGGAGTAACCAATAACGCTTCAGTAACTTCAGTCAAGGTGTGAGTTACGCTTCAGGAGTGACCAATAACGCTTCAGTAACTTGAGTCAAGGTGTGAGTTACGCTTCAGGAGTAACCAATAACGCTTCAGTAACTTGAGTCAAGGTGTGAGTTACGCTTCATGCTGGTACTAATTTCTGGTAATATGATAATTGTTGGTCGGCGTCTGTAGTAGACACGAACACACTGCAGCAGTTTGGTATGTTATTGAGATTCAGAAGGTGTGTGTGTGTGTGTGTGTGTGTGTGTGTGTGTGTGTGTGTGTGTGTGTGTGTGTGTGTGTGTGTGTGTGTGTGTGTTTCTTTCTGTCTCTGTCTGTCTGTTTGTCTGTCTGTCTCTCAATAGCTAGTAATTTACATTCTCCAGGTAGGGAAGACGAATATTCTCTCTCTCTCTCTCTCTCTCTCTCTCTCTCTCTCTCTCTCTCTCTCTCAATACACAGTAATTTACATTCTCCAGGTAGGGAAGACGAGTGTATTCCAAAGAGCAACATTTATGATGATGGATTCTCTTGTCATCATTATTTGTAATTTAGCTCGAATTTATACTGGTGTGTGTATGTTAGGTTAGATTAGGTTAGGTTAGGTTAGGTTAGGTTAGGTTAGCCTAGGTTTCGTTGGGGTTTTGATTAGGTTAAGTTATTTTAGACTGGGTTAGGTTAGATTAGGTTAGGTTGGGTTAGGTTAAGTCAGGTTAGGTTAGATCAGATCAGGACTAAAAATTAATGTATAGGTCAGGATGGGTCGGGGCCTTGTAGTTCTGGGGCCTATTTGACCAGTCACTGTGTTAGGGGAAGAACAGCTCAGTGGACGACTTACTCTCTTACCGGAAGCATAAGACGGTATTAGCGAAGAGCGTGTCATTTAAATGTATCCGGACCTCTCACTCCTTCCCTCCCTTCCTACAACACTATTCTTCTCTCTCTCCTTCACTCCCTCCACCTTATCCTCCCTCCTACATTCCTTCTTTCCCCCCTTCCTTCTTCCCTTCTTCCCGTAGTCAATTCTTCCTCCCGCACTCTCTTCTCTCTCTCTCCCTCACTCCCACCCTCAGAACCGTCGAAATCGTAAGCCGTGTTCGTTCTGTTGAAAAAGAAAACGTCTTACGTGAACCCAGAGAGAGAGGCTTATGAACGCTGGAGGGAGGAAGGGTAGTTTGTGAACGCTGGAGGGAGGAAGGGTAGTTTGTGAACGCTGGAGGGAGGAAGGGTAGTTTGTGAACGCAGACAACGACAAGATTGACTCTCATTACCTGTCTAGACGGAGGAGGGGAGTGGGGGGGGGGGACGTATGTATCACCTGGGAAAGTTAACAACTAATGTGTCACCTGGAGGGCACAACAACTAATGTGTCACTTGGAGGGCACAACAACTGATGTGTCACCTGGGGGGCACAACAACTAATGTGTCACCTGGAGGGCACAACAACTAATGTGTCACCTGTATTGATGACAAACGCTAATCATAACCAACAAGAGGTGTTGTTGTTGTTGTCCGGGCTTAACACAACCAACAACCTCACCTCCAGTCCTCGTAACAACCTCTCCATCACACTTCCAGTCCTCTTTAATTTCCTTTACACCTGAATCTTCCTCCTGCGTTAATTACTTCCCCGTTACCTGCAGCTGAGCGTACGATTGTTTTTACGATGGTGGTTATGATGGTTGTTACGATTGTTGTTGGGGTAGTTGTTATGATGGTTGTTACGATTGTTGTTGGGGTAGTTGTTATGATGGTTGTTATGATGGTTGTTACGATTGTTGTTGGGTTAGTTGTTATGATGGTTGTTACGATGGTTTTTGGGGTAGTTGTTACGATGGCTGTTACGATGGTTGTTACGATGGTTTTTGGGGTAGTTGTTACGATGGCTGTTACGATGGTTGTTATGATGGTTGTTAAGATTGTTGTTGGGGTAGTTGTTATGATGGTGGTTATGATGGTTGTTAAGATTGTTGTTGGGGTAGTTGTTATGATGGTTGTTATGATGGTTGTTACGATTGTTGTTGGGTTAGTTGTTATGATGGTTGTTACGATTGTTGTTGGGTTAGTTGTTATGATGGTTGTTACGATGGTTGTTACGATTGTTGTTGGGTTAGTTGTTATGATGGTTGTTACGATTGTTGTTGGGTTAGTTGTTACGATGGTTGTTACGATTGTTGTTGGGGTAGTTGTTACGATGGTTGTTACGATGGTTGTTACGATTGTTGTTGGGGTAGTTGTTATGATGATTGTTACGATTCAAATTGTGATGATTTAAGAAATATTAGATTATAGACAAAATAGAGTTACCTTAAACGTCTATATTTTATACTATAATTCTAACTGCTAGTTGAGTTAGATTATTGAGCAACCATTAACAAATACCTATGAAATTATAGGTAAAAAGACCCCCTTAGTGGCCTATAATTTGAAGGTGAATAATAGAACATTCCTTAACAAAGAACGAGTAAATTAGTCTCCCAAACACCACCTATAATCAACACTATAATTCTGAACCCATGTAAAGTAAAATAATCCAATAATCCTTAAGAAAGAACCAGTAAATTATACACTCAAAAAAGCCCACTTAAACATGTATAATTTACACTATATAACTCTACCTCCAAGTTGAGCTTAATAACTCAATACCCACCTCAAGAAGAAACAGGTAAATTATAGGCGAATTATAAGTAAAAAAAAAACAAAAAAAAACAAAAGAAATACGTAACAGCATAATTCTGTCACTTTTTCCCTGAGTTAAACAGCTCCGAAATCTAACGTGACTAAATAACTCCACAGGTATGGCCCAAAAAAATCCAGGTATCTATTAATTCACGTGTGTTTATGGGAGGTAATGTGACTGTTGGTGTGGAGTGTTGATTTCCTCGTGTCTTTAAGGGTGATGGGATGTGTTTGGGGAAGGTTAATTTGATCCCTATTGGGGTATTATAGTCTTATCTGATGTTGGCTTATGTAAAGGCTATTGAGATGGTTAAGGTGTGTGTGTGTGTGTGTAGCGTGTGTGTGTGTGTGTGTGTGTGTGTGGTTCGGTTAGTCCAACACCCTAGATACTTCCATCACCACCATTACTACCACCATTTTCCACCACCATCATCACTACCCATACTAC
The DNA here is from genome assembly GCF_018991925.1 of Homarus americanus. NCBI lineage: Eukaryota > Metazoa > Arthropoda > Malacostraca > Decapoda > Nephropidae > Homarus > Homarus americanus. The sequence goes on from NW_024732537.1 coordinate 696,913, forward strand.
CACCACTGCTACCACCACAACTCTTAATTATACTGACACACATACAAACACACAAATCACAGCCCCCCTCCCCCCTCCCCCCTACCAACCCCCTCCTCCTCTCTCCTCCTGGGTGACAAAGAGACAGACGACACTGTTTGTATTCCCTCAATGGCTCCTTACACCTGCATTTAATTACAGTGAGTTACAGCCCCTCATTCACGACGGGGATAAGTTTATGTTGTTGAGAGTGTCGGTGAAAGGTGGTGAATGTGGGGGTCATTTGTTCTGCTACACACACACACACACACACACACACACACACACACACACACACACACACACACACACATACACACACTAACTGGTGGGTGATGTTTGACCGCCTGACCACCGCAGCGGCCACAAAAACCTTGACTCTTTCGCCTCACCATTGATTAGGGCGCATTTGCACACTCAATCAATAACAGGTAAGCTGATATGAAACCACGAGTGCATTCAGTTTATTTTGTGTGTGTGTGTGTGTGTGCGTGTGTGTGTGTGTGTGTGTGTGTGTGTTTGTTTTAGATTACGTCAGGTTAGGTTCGGTGTGATCATCAACCTAACTTAACCGAACGTATACACAACCAGAAAAGGAATATATTTACACACAGGTATTTGAGAGATTTCTTGTAAGACACACACACACACACACACACACACACACACACACACACACACACACACACACACACACACACACACACACAATATATGGTCCACTTTACACGATATAACCAGTTATTTCTGATTCAAAGGACTTTTCCCTCTCTCTCTCTCTCTCTCTTCACCCGTTTAGCCGCGCGATAATGGGTCTCCAGCGTGAACTGTTTCTTTATCCTCGGCGGCTGCATGAGCAAATATTTTAATCATCCAAGTACGAGGGGAAAAAACAGCACTTTTTGACCCGTCTTATCTACACAAAGGTGACTACAGGTTCAGCCCGACACAAATGGCAGTGTTTGCCTCTGATGTACACCCCGGCTAAACTATATCATCGTATTCACAATTATCACGTGGAGTCGAGTACGTCTTCACTGTTGATTCCCATCTGGAGATATATTTCTTAATGACGGTGTTTAAGGCTCATTGGCAGAAGAACCGAAGATGCCTGACTGCCTGGGCTAAAGTGACCGAGTCGGGGCTGTGGGAGGAGGGAGGAGGGAGGAGGGAGAGAGAGAGGAGGGGAGGAGGGAGAGGGAGAGAGGGAGGAGGAAAGAGGGAGAGAGGGAGAGGAGGAGGGAGAGGAGGGAGGGAGGGAGAGGAGGAGGGAGGAGAGATAAGGAGTGAGGGAAGAAGGAGAAGGTTTTGCTCTATTAGATACGCCATGACCGCTTAGTCTATATACCTCTTGTGTGTCCATTCAATCTCTATCGTGTTAATATATTTCCCCGATCGATGTTCATTTCCATATTATTTCGTTGTTTTTTTTCGTTTTTTTATTTTATTTTTATTTTTGGGGGTATATTGTTTTTTGTGTTTGTTTTATCTTTGGGTATGACTAAGGAGTGTTAGGGCGGTGAGAGAGAGACAGAGAGAGAGAGAGAGAGAGAGAGCATCACAACAGAGGTAAGGACCAAGCGAATCGGTAAGGTGTTTTATCTCTGCTTTTGGAGGAAATTTTGTCACTCAATTTTCTGCATCAGCGGCGCATATCGGTAAAGATCATTCAGGTGTGTGTGTGTGTGTGTGTGTGTGTGTGTGTGTGGCTTCGTTTTTAAGTTATCACAGCTTTTGTCCCGCAAGTCACGGGCCACGAATTCTATTCCCGGCCGAAGTGGAGGATTGGGCTTTCTCCTTGTACACTTAAGCTGTTAGCCCTTGTACACTTAAGACTTGTACACTTAAGCCTTTGTACACTAAGACCTTGTACACTATGCCCTGTACTCCAAGCTCTTGTACACTAAGCCCTAGTATACACAGCTTAATCAGTAAAGTATTTATACAAGAGATGGATAAGTTAATACCTATAAATACAGCTTCATAAGACGCCAGCATAATGCATTATTACACCTCTTACGATATTGTCTGATAAAATATAAGCTTAATAAAACTCCAGCTTAATGCAGTGTCACTTGTATACACCGATAGTTTTATACACTGTAAGCTTAATAACAATATCATACCTATACAATACAATACTCATACAACACCAGCATAATAGAATACAAATTTATAACGTATTGTATAAATTAAGAATAAAACCAACGTAATACAGGTTAAAGGTAAATACAGTACCGATTTATTACAACACTAAGGTAATACAATACTACAATCATACAATAGTGTTGTAATTTAATACCAGCGTTGATGTTTTACGATACCTGAAAATCACTATGTGAGTTGACTGAGCTGCTGTGTAATGTCATTGTAACAGTCTATCTATCTATCTATCTATCTATCTATCTATAGTTACGTATCTGTTGACACTATCCAGCTTAAGTCTCTGTCTGTCTGTCTGTCTGTCTGGCTCCTTGTTCTTTGCCGTTATGTCCTTCCTCCATTAAGCTCCCCCTTATTACCATGTTGTCATTAGAGGTGTAATTCAATTCGAGATAATAGAGGTTGTCGCCTTTAGTGGTTCGTGTTGTGATGGTGGATGAGTGTAATTCTTGTTCTAGTGATATTGACCAAATTCCTCTGAGGACATTCTGTAATTGTTGTTTATGTGTGTGTGTGTTTGGTGTAGGTGTGGTGGTTTGTTTGTTTATGTACGTGTGTTTGTGGTGTGTGTGTGTGTGTGGGGGGGGGTGATATGCGTGTGTTTGTGGTGTGGGGAGGTAGTCTTTGTTTGTTTGTTTGTAGTGTGGGGTGGTCTATGTGTGCTTTGTTAGTTGTGTGGGTTGGTATGTATGTGTGTATGTGTGTGTGTGTGGGTGTGTATGTGTGGGTGTGTGTATGTGGGAGTAATACTAGTAACCACACACCATCCCCTCCCCACCCCCACCTCCCCCACCCCCACCCCCCACCCCACCCCCCCCACACAACCCCCCTCTCAATAACAAAGACCACCTCAGTGTTACGGTGTCTGGTTATAATAATTAAAAAATATTAGACGAAATTTCACGCT